>NC_061114.1:129642589-129697776 GCF_002878395.1 Capsicum annuum | reverse complement strand
ATTCAAGGTTTGTAGGGTTTTTCAACAAGAACTCTCTTTCGTTCTTGTGCCCAAAAGTAATTTTCTTTGCAAAGGCATGATTTTTATTTGATTTTTACGAATTTGAAGCATGAACCCATATCTTATGATGATTATAATAAATTCTTGATGTTTATGATTTTGAAAGATGAATTTACATGTGTGGAGATATAAAGCATGAATCTTGAATGATATTTATCATGATTTTGATATTTGGGTCGTGAATCCCCATTGAAAATTGTTTTTTTTAGAAAGTATGTGTTATAAGCATGTTGATGTTGAATATTTGAGATATTTTGAATGAATTTACCTTTTGGTCTTAATGGAGTTGTTTTGAACTCGAGTGTGAAAGAAATCCACAACGTGGTTGATTTTGATAGTTGGGAAGCATGATGGCTCCCGATGTATATTTATATATTACTGAAATTGTTTTGTTGTAAGTTGTCTTTGAAATTATCTAAGCTAAGTATGGGAGAAATCTTTAGTGGGAGGTATAAAGCGACCTTACTTCCCTAGAACTACATGCCCTCATAGGAGTGAGCCCGAGGCTGATTTATATAGTGATCACTATTTTGTGTGGATTTGATATCGATAGTCCTACTCCGATGGAAAAGATAGGACGGCTCTCCCCAAAGTGGGTTGTATGTTGTACTCCATGTAGCTCACATGGTTTATGTCGGTTATAGGATCTCCTAGTGTGTGTGTGTTTTCTTGTGTCTATGGTGAATGGTGAAGAAGTGGTATTGTAAAAGTTATTCTTTAAAAAGATTTAAATGATATTTACATTATGAGAATTGATATTCTTGATAAACTAAAGTGATTGGCAAATTATATGATGACTCACATGTGTTATTGTACTTATTTCATCCTCTCATAATTATGATGATTTTCTTCAGGCTATGTGAGTTTTTCATACATCCTGCATATTTCTTATAAATATTTATGATGATGATGTTTATAAAGCTGCATACACCCCCATATACTCGATTCATTTCCATGGTACTGACCCACATCTTCGGATGTGGGCTATATTTTCTCAGAATATAGGTTCAGGTGCTCAGTTCTAGGTTTGATAGTGATTCTTCTAGCACGCTGTTCTACATTCTCTGTTGTGGTGATTCCTCATGTTCTGAGGACGTGATGTCTGATGTTGGTTTCACGAAATTATTTACATTTGATAACTGAGTATGAGTCAGTTGGGGCATGTCTCAATGGCTCACTAGTTTTATTGATTTTCTTAGAGGCTTGTCAGACTAGTATAGACGTTAGGAGTTGACTAATAAGTCATATTTTGTTATCTTTATGAAATTGTTTTATTCTTGAATGATGATTACTCTATTGATATTTGAGGGTCATTTATGGAAAACCCATTGATTTGTGTTGAACTGAATGAAAATGGCTCAAAGGAGTAGCCCCAAGCATCGTGTGATGCTTCGGGACCCATTTTTGGGGCGTTGCAAACTTGGTATCAAATCCTAAGGTTTTAAGATGTCCTAGGGAGTCTGAAAAGCCGTGTTAAGTAGAGTCTTGATCATCGGTGTGTAGCACACCACATCTATGAGCAAGAACCTACAAGATATTTTAGTAAAAAGTGTGATTCTTTCTTTCAGAAGTCTATCATGCTTAAAGTGTCTCTCTCTGCTATTGATTCATGTTCTCCTGTCTTTCTAGTTAACTGATGCCCCAGCAGCTTTCATGGACCTTATGAATCGAGTGTTTAGACCATATTTGGATATGTTTGTCATAGTGTTCATCGATGATATACTGGTGTACTCCCATAGTAAGAATGAACATTCTGATCATCTCCGAACTGTCTTGCAAACCCTTAGAGATCATAAGTTGTTTGCCAAGTTCAGTAAGTGTGAGTTTTGGCTAAGGTCAGTTGCTTTTTTGGGTGATATCATTTCTTTTGAGGGTATTAGAGTTGATCCCCAAAAGACCGAAGCTGTTAGAAATTGGGCTAAACCTATTTCTCTGACTGATATCAAAAGTTTCTTGGGTTTAGCTGGCTATTACCACCATTTTGTTGAAGTTTTCTTCTATATAGCGTCTCCTATGACTCGGTTGACCCAAAAGAAAGTGAAGTTCTTATGGTCCAAATCTTGTGAGAAGAGTTTTCAGGAGTTGAAGAGTCAACTCACTTCAAGCCCTATTTTGACTTTGCCTGATGGTGTTGATAGTCTTATGGTGTACTGTGATGCTTCGAGAGTTGGGTTGGGTTGCGTATTGATGTGGAAGGGTAAGGTGATAGCTTATTCTTCTAGACAGTTGAAACCCCATGAGAAAAATTATCCCACCCATGACCTTGAGTTGGCTGTTGTTGTGTTTGCTTTGAAAATCTGAAGACACTATTTGTATGGTGTCCATGTTGATGGTTTCACTGATCATAAGAGTCTGTAGTATGTGTTTACCCAGAGAGATAACTTAGGCAGAGATGATGGTTAGAATTGTTAAAGGACTATGATATGAGTGTGTTGTACCATCCGGGCAAGGCCAATGTTATGGCGGATGCCCTAAGTAAAGTGTCCATGGGTAGTATTTTATATGTGGTAGAAGTTAAGAAAGAGTTGGCTCGTGATGTACATCGTTTTGCTAGATTGGGGGTTAGGTTATTTGACTCTACTGAAGGTAGTATAGGGGTTCAGAGTAGTTCTGAATCCTTCTTGGTTTTGGAAGTGAAGGAAAAAAATACTTAGATGCTAGTTTGGTAAGACTGAAGGAGTCAGTCAAGGACCAAAAAGTAGAGGTTTTCTCCCAAGGGGGAGATGGTGTGTTGAGATTGTAGGGTAGATTATGTGTCCTGAATATTGATGATCTGAGACAAAGGATTATGGCTGAATATTCATCCTGGTGCCACCAAGATGTACCGAGACTTACGGAAAATCTATTGGTGGAGTGGCATAAAGTAAGATATAGCAGCATTTGTAGCTAAGTGTGCAATATGCCAATAAGTTAAGGTTGAACACCAAAGACCTGGTAGTATGATGCAAGAATTTAGTATTCCCACATGGAAGTTGGAAGAGATAAATATGGACTTCGTGATTATTTTACCTCTTTCTCGATGCCATCATGATTCTATTTGGGTTGTGGTTGATAGGTTGACTAAGTCTGCTCATTTCTTTCCTGTTCATACTTTATATACTGCTGAGGATTATGCTATATTGTATATCCGAGAGCTAGTCAGACTGCATGGAGTTCCCTTGTCTATCATTTCAGATAGGGGTACTCAGTTCACTTCGCAATTTTGGAAAGCTTTTCAGAAGGGCCTTGGTACCCAAGTGCTTTTGAGTTCTGTTTTTCATCCGCAGACCGATGGTCAGGCTGAGCGGACCATCCAAAACTTAGAGGATATGTTGAGAGCTTGTGCACTTGACTTTAAGGGAAGTTGGGATGATCACTTACCATTGATAGAGTTAGCTTACCATAATAGTTTCCACTCTAGTATTGGTATGGCTCCGTTTGAAGCCTTATATAAGAGAAAGTGTAGATCACCCATAGGTTGGTTCAAGGTGGGTGAAGCGGCTATGAGTGGTCCTGATTCGGTATTTGAGGCTATGGAAAAAGTTAAGTTGATTAGGTAAAAGTTAAAAACTGCTCAGAGTCGTCAAAAGTCATATGCGGATGTTAGAAGGAGAGACCTTGATTTTGAAGTTGGTGACCTAGTATATCTAAAAATTTCACCCATGAGGGGGGTGAAGAGATTTGGAAAGAAGGGGAAGCTTAGTCCCCATTGTGTTGGTCCTTACAAAATTCTTAGCTGTGTTGGTAAGGTAGCTTATAAGGTCGAGTTGCCTTCCGAGTTGTCCTCTGTTCATCCAATATTCCATGTCTCCATGCGTAGAAAGAATATTAGCGATGTTGTGGTAGTGGATTCCTCTGTGAATGTTGACATTCAAGAAAATCTTTCTTTTGATGAGATTCCTGTTAAGATTCTTGATTTCAGTATCTGAAGACTAAGGAACAAAGAAGTTCCCTTGGTCAAGGTGTTGTGGCGAAACCAATCTGTTGAGGGTGCAACTTGGGAAAATGAGGCAGATATGCGATCCAAGTACCCGCACCTATTTTCTGCGTAATCCGATCAAGCCGAAGGTACTGTTCTTTCCTAAATCAAGCACTTTTGATAAAAGTTGCAGCTGTTCAGCTGTCATTTATTTTGTGTTCAGCTGTAGTTTCTTGAATTTATGCATTCTATGTTGCATTCGGAGTGAGAAACGATGTGGTGATAAGTCTAACAAATGATTTCAGCTGTATGCTTTATTTCCTATCTAATCTAGGCATGTCTAGCATCATTCGAGGATGAATGTTTCCAGGGGGGAGGGGGTGATGTAATACCCCAAAAAATTTTTCATTGAAATTTTGTGCGTAAACATGTTGGGTTCTATCTTCTAGAATGAATTATAAATTTTTCGTGTGGAATGTCTTAGATTATGACCCACCATTGTGTAGAGTATCGAATAATCTTTCCAACAATATATGGATCATCCAAAACGGACACCTGAGCGACGAGTTATGAACATTTCAATCGAACTGTGAACAGTAGTGAACAGTAAAACGTGCAGGAAAAAGTACTGAGGCATGGTGTATTTTTGCTCAAACTTTAAACAATCATAACTTCTTATACATAATGATCTGGGTGATCTACTATATATCAACGGAACTGTGAGTCCTCTTTCCAATGAAATTGGTTTCATCCAATTTGTCTATCGAAGCAAAAAGTTATGGTCGATCTACTTCAGCCTATCAAAAGCAAATTTTTGGGTCAACTTGAAATGATCATAAATCCTCCTACACAATGATCTAGGTGAGATACTATATATAAACGGAAAGATATGAGACTCCTCTTTCTAATAAAATTTGATTCATCTAATTTGGATATCGGAGTAAAACGTTATGGTTGATCTACTTCATACTATCAAAACAGTCCACCAAAGGACAGATTCGAGAATTATTTGATTTTTAGGGGAGTTTTTGTCATTTCTCCTCACCTAAAATCCATCCAAACCTTATATTAAAGCCTATTAGAAGCCCTATATGTTATATTTCATCAAATTCCCTCAAAAATAAAACCCTAAGCTCCTACATCCAACTGCAAGAACCTCCAAAGTTCACATTAATTCTGCAAATTTATTCAAGATTCCAAGTTCCTAGTTCAAGAATTTAGCGAACCTCCATAGTTCACCATTAATTCTGTAAATTTATTCAAGATTCTAAGTTCCTAGTTCAAGAACTCCAAGAACCATCATTCAAAGGCACGATTAACATCTCAAAAATGAGTATCAATCTAAAGTTCATCATTCAAGGTATGTGGGGTTTTTCAACAAGAACTTTCTTTTGTTCTTGTACCCAAAAGTAATTTTCTTTACAAAATCATGATTTTTATTTGATTTTTACGAATTAGAATCATGAACCCATATCTTATGATGATTAATATGAAATATTGATATTTATGATTTTGAAAGATGAATTTACATATGTGGAGATATAAATCATAAATCTTGAACGATATTTATCCTGATTTTGATATTTGGGTCGTGAATCACCATTGGAAATTGTTTTTTTAGAAAGTGTGTTATAAGCATGTTGATGTTGAATATTTGAGATATTTTGAATGATTTGATCTTTTGGTCTTAATGGAGTTGTTTGGAACTCGAGTATGAAAGAAATCCACAATGTGGTTGATTTTGATAGATGGGAAGCATGATGGCTCCCGATGTATATTTATATATTACTGAAATTATTATGTTGTGGATTATCTTCGATATGACCTGAGCTAAGTCCGGGAGAAATCTTTAGCACCGAGTAGGAGGTATAAAGCGACCTTACTTCCCTAGAACTATGTTCTCCCATAGGAGTGAGCCTGAGGCTGATTTATATAGTGATCACTAGTTTGTGTGGATTTGATATCGATAGTCCTACTCCGATGGCAAGGATAGGATGGCTCTCCCCAATGTAGGTTGTACGTTAGACTCCATGTAGCTCACATGGTTTATGTCGGTTATAGGATCTCCCAGTATGTGTATGTTTCCTTGTGTCTATGGTGAATGGTAAAGTGATTTGAAAGTGGAATTGTAAAAGTTATTCTTTCAAAATATTTAAATGATATTTACATTATGAGAATTGATATTCCTGATAAACTAAAAGTGATTGACAAATTATATGATGACTCACATGTGTTGTTGTACTAATTTCATCCTCTCATGATTATGATGATTTTCTTTGGGCTATGTGAGTCTTTCATACATCCTGCATATTTCTTATAAATATTTATGATGATGATGTTTATTAAACTGCATACACCCCCATATACTCAGTTCCTCTCCATGGTACTGAGGATGTGGGTTGTATTTTCTCGGAATGTAGGTTCAGGTGCTCAGTTCCAAGTTTGACAGTGATTCTTCAGGCATGTTGTTCTACATCCTCTGTTGTGGTGAGTCTTTATGTTCCGAGGACGTGATGTTTGATGTTGGTTTCACGAAATTATTTACATTTGATAACTGAGTATGAGTCAGTTGGGGCATGTCTCAATGGCTCGCTAGTTTTATTGATTTTCTTAGAGGCTTGTCAGACTAGTATATATGTTGGGAGTTAACTAATAAGTCGTACTTTGTTATCTTTCTGGAATTCTTTTATTCTTGGGTGATGATTACTCTGTTGATATTTGAGTGTCATTTATGAAAACCCTGTTGATTTGTGTTGAACTGAATGAAAATGGCTCAAAGGGTTAGCTTGGGGCTACTCGTAGCCTCAAGTACCATGTGACGCTTCGGGACCCATTTTTCGGAGAGTTACAAGTGAGCCTCCATATTTGACATACCCAATCATTTTATCTATTTTTTTCATGTTGGATTCTTTTTTATCATGGACGGGGGCATATCCTAACCTATTTGGAATTTTTCGTTTTAGAGGCTTTTGTGGACAAATGTGGGTTAGATGTTTGATTTTGATGCTTAGTTTTCATTTTATTTATCTATTCATTATATCATCACATTTGCTTATCCTTTGATGTATTCTTTTATTGTGTTCTAGATGTTAGGCTAAGGGGGTAGTCTATGTCTCACAGTGGGATTGAGATACCCATCATGACTAGGTCTTGTTTGGGTCATGACAAGTTTTGTATCAGAGTATGGTTTAGGGTCTATGGGTGTCCTCAAAGGCATATTGAGTAGAGTATTTTTTTATGGATGTGTAGTATGCCACACTTATAGAAGGGACCCTATGAGGCATTAAGGAATATTTTCCTTTCTTTTCTTCTATTCCAGGCTATAGAGTCTAGTTGTCTTGAAACTTCTCTAACTCCTGGATTAATTAAATTTTAGACCATGCCTCGCTGAAGATCTGACATTCATAGAAACTCTGTCCTACATGAGGGGAATATACAAGGAACTCTCCTTATTAATGTAGTTCAAAAATAATGTAGAGTCCCTACTCCTGATTATACTGCTCCATGTAGGGTTTCATCGGTCCCTACTAGTTCTCTCCATACTTCCCGGATTGGTGATACTTATGCTCAATTGCCTCAAGGATATATCTCTAATATTGAGTTCTGTCAGTTTATTCATATGCTTACCTAATTGGTGGTGTCATGGTCTTGTCAATCAGATCATATGGGTTCTGTTACTCATTCATCTGAGGTTACTTGGGTTGGACAGTTTATGAGGTTGAATCCCCCAACCTTTATAGGCTCTAAGGTTAAGGAGGATCCACAAGGTTCTATTGATGAGGTGGATAAGATTTTTAGGGTGATACATGTTATTAATTCTGAGGGTGTAAAGTTTGTTGTGTATCAATTAAAAGATATATCTTATCAATGGTATGTGGAAAAGGAAGTAATGAGGGGTAATGATGCTGAACTAATATTATGGGATCATTTTTTGGGTTCCTTTGTTGATCATTTCTTTCCTAAGGTGTTGAGGGAAGCTAAGGTAGAAGAGTTTGTGGGCTTGAAGAAGGAGAAGATGAGTATAAAGGAGTATCCTCTAAAATTTCAGCAATTGTCCCGTTATGCTCTGAAGTTAGTGGCTAACATGAGATCCAAAATAAGAAAGTATGCTTTTGGGTTATCCCGTGGTTTGGTATTAGAGTGTAAGGGTATGATGTTGAACAATGATATGGACATCTCCAAGTTGGTGGTTTATATGCAGTAGGTAGAGGATGAATAAAAGAAGCATGTAGAGATGGAAGAGAGACTGAACAAGAAGTTTAGGTATTCAGAGCAAGGTGGGGGCTATCAAAATAGTGGGAGAAATGTTAAACATTGTACCAAGAAGAAGAATTGGGGAATTCATATTCTACAGCTAGTGTTCCTTATCCTAAGCCTTTGAGTGATCATTATTTTTAGGCTAGCAGTGGTCCAACGGTATAGAGTTCCCAATCTTAGGTTAGGAGAGCTCAGTTAGCCCCACCTTATTCACCTTATCAGTTTTGTGGTCAGCTTTAGCATGGTTATTATGAGGACGGGAGGAACTTATGTTTCAATTATGGTTAGCCTAATTATCTACAGAGAAATTTTCCTTTAGCCAAAGTTTCCACTGGAGCTAATAATCTCTCGATTGCCACTTCTTTGGCTCCTGCACCTAAAGTCACTACTTATGGTATGCACTGGCCAAAATCGTCTCTATGCACTTGGTACTATCTAGGAATCTAAGGAATCTTCAGATGGAGTTACTGGTATGTTAAAGCTCTTCTCTTGTGATATTTATTATTTTCTTAATCAGGGTTTTACTCTATATTATATGACCCCATATGTGGATATGCACTTTGGTCTTCGTCCTGAAAGTATTTCCAACCCTTTTTCTATTTCCACTCTAGTGCATGATTCTATTGTTGCTGGAAAAATCTATAAGGGTTGTGTGGTGTCAATCATTCGTAAGGAGGCATTGATGGATCTGGTAGAGTTGGACATGGTGGATTTTGATGTTATCTTAGGGATGGATTGGCTTCATTCATGCCATGCTTCTCTGGATTATAGGACCCTAAAGTTCAGTTTCATATTTCCTAACGAACCGATGATCGAATCGAAGGGAAGTTCCTTAGTGCCTAAATAGAGGTTTATTTCATATCATTGATCTTGGAAGTTGATTTACAAAGGATGTCTGTATCATCTATTTTGGGTTAAGGATTATAATTCTGAGGGTCCCTCTTTGCAATCTGTACTTATGGTTAATAAAATTCCTAAAGTTTTTCTCGAGATATTTCTGGAATTCCTCCTAATAGGGAAATAGATTTTGGGATTGATCTCATGTTGTATACTCATCCCATTTCTATTCCTCCATATATGATTGCTCCAGCTGAATTAAAGGAGATAAATAAGCAATTAAAGGATCTTTTTATAAGGATTTCATTTGTCCTAGTATTTTTCTCCGTGGGATGAACTTGTAATTTTTGTGCGAAAAAAGATGGGTCTCTTTGGATGAGTATAGACTATCATCAACTGAATAAGGTGACAGTGAAAAATAAGTACCCTCTTCCTAGGATTGATGATATTTTTGACCAGCTTCAGGGTGCTAGGTGTTTCTCTAAGATTGATCTTCTTTAGGGCTATCATCAATTGAAAATTTGAAAGGTTGATATTCCCAAGATTGCTTTCTGAACTCAGTATGGCATTATAAGATTTTGTTTATGTATTTTGGGCTGAATAATGCTCCATATAATTTCACGAATCTTATGAATCGGGAGTTCCTGCAGTTTCTGGATTAATTTGAGATAGTTTTTACTAATGCATCTTTTTTACTCTAAGAGTGAGGAGGATTATGAAAATCACCTCTGAATTGTGTTATAAACTCTTAAAGACTAGAAGTTGTATGGAATATGTTAGAAGTGCAAATTTTTGTAGACCTATGACCTTTCTTGGGTATGTTGTTTCTAGTGAGGGGATCAATGTGGATCCACAAAAAGTTGAGGCATTTAAGAAGTGGCCTAGACCCATGACTCCAACTTACATTTGGAGCTTCTTGGACTTGGTTGGGTATTATGGAAGGTTTGTGGGGAGTTTCTCTTCTATTGTTTCTCCGTTGACAAGATTAACTTAGAAAAAGGTTAAGTTCTTATGGTTCAATGCTTCCGAGGGTAGTTTTGATAAGTTGAAGAATAAGTTGACTTCTGTGCCAACTTTGACCCTGCCTGAGGGTACTGATGGGTTTGTTATATATTATGATAAGTCCCGTGTGGGTCATGATTGTGTTTTGATATAGCATGGCAAGGTTGTATCTTGTGCTTCCAGGTAGCTTAAAGTTTATGATAGTAATTACCTAAATCACAATCTATCATTGGTGGCGGTGGTCTTTGCTTTGAAAATCAGGTGCCACTATTTATATGAGGTGCATATGGATATTTATTCATATCATAAGAGCTTGTAATATGTGTATATGCAGAAGAAATTGAATCTCTGGCAGAGGCAGTGGCTCAATTTTCTGAAGGATTACAATATGAGCCTTCACTACTATCCAGGTAAAGCTAATGTTGTTACTGATACTCTTATCAGGTGGTCTATGGGTAGCTTATCTCATGTGGAAGAGGAGAAGAGAGGGTTGGTGAAGGATATTCACAGGTTGTCTAACTTGGAAGTTTGTCTCTTAGACTTTAAGGATAGAGGAATTATAGTTCAGGAAGTGTTCAAATTATCTCTTGGTGATGAGGTGAAGGATAAACATGGTTTGGATCCATACTTGTTCAAATTAAGGATGATGTGGGTCAGCAAAAGTGTATGGATTTTGAGATTGTAGGAGATGGAATCTCGAGGTATCAAGCAAGGTTATGTGTTCCTGATGTAGTTGGGTTGCGAGAAAGAATATTGACTCAGGCTCATGAGTCTAGATATACAGTTCATCATGGTTCAACTAAGTTGTATCATAACTTGAAGAAACTCTACTAGTGGAATAATATGAAGAGAGATGTTGCAAACTTTGTGGCTAAGTGTATGGTTTGCCAGTAAGTCATGTTTGAGCATTTAAGGCCTAGTGTCATCTCTCAAGAGATAGAGTTGCCCATGTAAAAGTCGAAGATGATTGGTTACGATTCTTCCTCGGTCGCACAATTGGTTTGATTCTATTTGGATCATTGTGGATACAACTGATAAGTAGTATACAAAACACCGTGCGACTCAAGTGAACAAAGGTTATGAAATTTTTCACGCTTATCGATCAAGAACTCATAGACAACTTCACCTACAACACCACTGAACTTAGGAGGCCCAAACGAGTGAATCTCTCAAACCTCTTCTGATCCTCGAAAGACATTACTGTACTCGCCATAATAAGAGGCATGGCAAATCTAGCTGGCTGAGTCTCTTTTGAGAAGGTAAAAAAGATGAAGGCTGAACTCTTGACCTCAGAACACAATTCTAGGATACAGGTACTGAAGAAGGAATAACACAGAGAATGTGGAGTACCAAAAGCAGAAGTAGGTGCAACTGGAGGATCCACACTCAAGGCTAGAGAAACATCACAAATATACTGTAGCATAGACGGAGGTACAATACTCAGAGCTGGGGGAACACCAGGCATATTCAAAGGAGCACCCTCTAAATGGGTCAATAAATGAATCAAAAACCCCTCCAACACTGGGTAAAAGAACTCGGTGGGACTGAAGTAGGATCCATATCTCCAACAAGCTCAATATGATTCTCAAGGAAAAAAACCTTAACATTGCTCCTAGATGGGCAGATCCACGTGCCTGTCCACTACCTCAAGCCCGTCCATGACTTGTAACTCTCCCTCTAGACTGGGCTCTATCCTCGAATGAAGGTTAAGCATCTGTAAACTCCTAAAATTGAGTCATCACCATCTACGTAAAAAAGAGTAAAATATGACTTAGAGTACAAGGTATGAAAGAAACCTGTACGATGAAAAAAAATAGAGGGAAATTCCTAAAGAAATCCTATAGTCTCTCGACTATAAATATGGGCGTCACCACTTTGATCCACGAGACTCTATTAGACATTTTTTCTCTATTAAGACCAATGAACCTTTCTACTCTGATACCAATTTGTCACGACCTAAAAACCAAGGGTCAGAATGACACTTGTCACAAAAACCCTTGAAAAGTAAGCTTATCACACAAACTGATAAAAACAGGGAAAAAATAATATTAACCCAAGTAAGACTACCTGAATGAAGCCAAAACACACAATATAGTAAAGCAGAAATATATAATAAATAAATACCATAATCCCAAAACCTGGTTTCATGGTATAAGAACGTTACTAGTACAAATTGAGATAAAAATACATAAGATATCCAAAAAAGGAACAACTCTATTTCTGAAATGAAAAATAAAGTCATAGTCTAAGTAAAGAAAGGTAGTAGTCAACTCCAAAAGCAAGAATCCAACTGCTACCTCAAATAGCTCCAAAGTATCACCCGAAGTCAACCACCATGAGGCACATTCAAACTAGAATCTGCACTAAAAGGGCATTTTAGGGTTGAGGACGGTCCACTTGTACTCAATAGGTATCATAGGAAGATTGAGAAAAGTAGAAAGTAAAGCATAGAAAATACATACTAAGGGCACATCACCTTCAATCAGAAAATGTCCCATAATGGTAGCCACACCATTTTAACTAACAGTTCAATACTATTCACATACATCATAGAAAATATGAGAAAGAAATACAAGTACACCAATATTCCACATACAAGTACTAGGTAAGGTGTAACGACCCAATTTTTGGGAACCGGATTGTCACACGGTGCTCATGATCCCAAAGGACCACGAGCTAACCCTCGACTGATATCTATACCTGAACACTGCATAATATAGATAATAAATATGGAAACTAGCCCTAAGGTTCAAAACATCTAAAAATACTCAAAATTAAAAACTACATACTGATACATCTGTCCGAAAAGCCTCTAAATTGTCTGAGCTGTGGAATTTATGGGACATGTCCCCAACTAACTCCGTCTACTAAAAGTAAACTAAGTATGATGCGATAATAAAAATAAGGATCATCCATAACTGAAGAGGACTCGCTGCTATGTCTACTGCTGCTAACTGAGACTGAGCTACTAAGGGTACTCTGGATCTCGTGCCTCTGAACCTATGGGGTCAAATTAAACACCATAGCGCAAATGCGTCAGTACGAGAATGTACCGAGTATGAAGATAAGGTAAGGCTAAATGCAAGGGCTCATGGATGAACAATTACTTAACTGAATAATCATGAGAGTACTGAATGAGAACACATGCATGAATGCACAAACCATAACTGAAATCATCGTGACTCAAAATACTAAAACTCGAATACTACTTTACTGCCATCTGAACTCACTACTAATGTCTGAGATACTGAACACTGAATCATCTGATACTGATAACTGAGTATTGGAGTTTAGATCATTCTTATCCAATGAGTGATCTCTAAAATGATGATACTGAAATTGATTAACTGAATCAACTAATATTAATAACTGAATTTTGAGCTTTATGCTCTCAACTGACTGTATTGGAGATCAAACCTCTCTAATGGACGATTCTGTAATATATTATTAATAATAAGAAAAAATTATATCTGAGATCAAACCTATCTAGTAGAAGATCTCTGAATCTAATAATGAGAAAAATCACTGAATCTGAAAATGAGATCGAGCCTATCTGACGAGTGATCTCTGGATTTGATAATAAGAATACTCAACTAAATCTAACACTGAGATTAAGCCTATCTAGTGGGTGATCTATGGATTTGATAATAAGAATACTCAACTGAATCTGAGACTGAGATCAAGCCTATCTAGCGGGTGCTCCCTGGATCTGATAATAAGATTATTCAACAGAATCTGAGACTGAGATCAAGCCTATTTGATGGGTGATCTCGGGATCTGATAATGAGATTACTCAAGTAAATTTGAGACTGAGATCAAGCTTATCTAGCAGGTGATCTCGGGATCTGATAATAAGACTACTCAATTGAATCTAGGACTGAGATCAAGCCTATCTGATAGGTGATCTCTGGATCTGATAATGAGAATACTCAACTGAATCTAAGATTGATATCAAGCCTATCTAGCGGATGATCTCGAGATATAATAATGAGATTACTCAATAACTTTATATGGGACCATGCCTATCTAGCGGGTGGTCCATGAATCAATGAAACTATCTGAGTTCCTCGCTGAGATAGATGACTGTATCTGATAGTCCTAATTTCTGAGTTCTTTTCTAAAGACTAATACTGAAACTCTAACTGTAGGAGTACTCATTTAACCAACATACCCCAAATCTAAACTGGTGGGGGCTAACCTATAACCCCAGCTAGAAGGGTGTCAATACCGTACCACGGGTAAAGACCTCTCTTGCCAAGCCTCTCTTACCGGTGACCCTCGCAAAAGGTCAAGCCTAAGGCAGTATAATAGTCAATCCTATCTAGCGGGTGACAAGTATCTTCTAATGGGTGACTTCTGCATCTTGCACTAGCTATGTAGTTTTGGAGTTCAGGGATTGCTTCTAACAACTTTGCCTCTCTAACGGGGAGTCACCATCCCTGCACTCTCTCGGTGCTAGCTCCTACTCACAACTGAAAGACTCTAAATTAATTCTTAACTAAATATAAACTGATCTGAATCTGATACTGATCATGTTTCTCGAATGATCTTACTGAGTTAAGCTGAATTCACTTGGTTCCATATCTGACGGAATACTACTGAATCTCGTTATCTGACTAAATGATATAGAGCTTTGAATAGATTACTTCATTACTACTGAGGTCTGAACTAAACATTTGAATACTACTAGATCTGATCTGAGTACAGAACTAAGGCTAGATTACTAGCGATACTGAGATTACGGAGATTATTGAGATTACTAAGATTTCTTAAGTTTGGTATCTGTCTGAGAGTATAGAGTTCTATAGCTCACTGAGTTCTGAGAATCATGGCTTAACTGAGATTATCAGGAAAACTGACACTGGCTCTAGACTATAGCTAAATTGTCGGGTATAAATACCCCCAGGACTTGATAACATAAAAGAAAAGCATAACCATTCTTGAATTATCAAGACCATGGAAATTCATTCACCATCACAATCACTACAGCATCTCTTGAAGCATTTAGGAATCATAAACATGTGATAATATAGGGAGATATGTTATTGGCTCATACGCCATTCAACCAGGTCTTGCATTAAACACTTAGCAAGTATTTAAAGTCTTAGCATGTATTAAAGAACACATAATTGTTGAATTTCATGCTATCGTATCACAATTCATTAACTAAGGCTTTTCAACAAACACTTGGCATACATGGGCTTGTACACAACTCAATATTTCTAGTCAACATGCTATAATGGCTCTAATTCCTTCACATAAGCATTTTATCAATCATATGGGGAGCATGCTTGGCTTATTCAATAATTTCTTCTTTTAATTGACATAAACACATCACTTAACAAGAAACTTGAAGAGGGTTTATCATGAACATGACATTAATATCACATACTAGGGTCAAAGCTTGAAAACCTTACAAACAAACATGAATCAAAACTCAATAATAGCATGAACATCAATTTCTACACACATGAATCGTGAAAACACATAAACATAAGATCTTTGAATTTTTTTGAAATGGTTCTTGAGATTCTTGGATGAAAAGGACCCAAGAATCAACATCTATATACCTTAGGGAAACTCTTTCTCGAAGGCTCTTGGAGAGATTCTTTATTTTTTAATTTCTCTTGATTTTTCTTGAAGAAGAAAGAAGAGTTTTGATTTTGTAGAAACCCTAGTTTTTGATGTTAAAGATGAAGAATGAAATTATGATCCTTGATCGGATATAAATAGGGGATGAAAATAGTGGTAAAAGACCAAAAAGTCCTTTTAAAATTGAGTTAAAATTACCGATTGGGGACTGCAATGGTCTAAGTGATGTTTCATCGCTCATCCTGACGATCTGTCGGATTGTCCATCGCATGTTGGTTCAAAAATGAATACACTACCTTGAGGTGATGATCAAAGTGACGGTCCGTCGGATCGTCCATTGCACATTGGCCAAGATGAGGTCACACTACCTCAGCGCGATGGTCCCAGCGATGGTCCATCTCAACCTCGATGGTCCATCATCCTGGTCATCACACTTAGGCTAGGAAAGATATTCACTACCTTGGTTGCGACGGGCTGGGTAACGGTCCATCGTAAGCTAGATGGTTGGTCAACTCGGCCGTCACACCTGGGCGGTTTCGACTACTTTCAATAAAACGGCCATAACTTTCTCGTCTGCTATCGGATTTTGATGAAATTAGTATTGATGGAAATCTTATTCAATGTTATACATGAAAAAAAAAGTTGATATTATTGAAATTCTACATGTCTTAAAATATTTATCACTTGGGAAGACACTTCTCACCCTTTTAAGGCTGGATTTATGCTTCACTTGACATACTATAAGGCTCAGACTATGAGAGAATTTTGCAGGGTCTTACAATATCTCCCCCTTGGAAACATTCATACTCAAATCTCACTATATAGGCTAAGAATACTGATCAACTTAACTTACTCAAGGAACGGGAGCATCTGAAACATGATCATGTAACTAGAACTATTGATATACTAAGCTCTCATACTGGACATGCATATCTGATGCATGGAATACTCGACTAAAGTTACTCTTAAGCTGAATTCTCATAATACACATGGATATCTAATGCATGGACTTACAACTGAGTTGATCTCATGAATTCATGACTAAACATACTGACAAGATGAACTCTTTCTTCTGAACATGCATATCTAATGCATAAATGTCTGACTGAACTGACTCTTAAAAGCATGACTTGCTATGCAATGATAATAACTGACATTAATTTCGCAAAGAGAGTATAAATATGTAAATGAATGAGTATAAGGACATGAAATCATCACAATATCAAGGGGTATCTCCCCCTTGGGACTCTATGTCCCTCTAACACACTTTACAGAAATACTGGGGCGGTGCACGGGGGCACCTACGAACTGGGTCATGATCGACCGTCTGAGATCTGAAACTAATGCATGACTTATGCTGACATATAAGCTCAAAATAGGAGCAAAGGATCTAATAATGCATAGCATAAAGATGAAGGACTCATGACATACCCGAATCTATATCAGGGAACCTTTCCTGATCATGGTGGCTCTGAAGCACATAGATTCTATTCTGACGTTGGCTACTATTGGCAGCGGAAGGGGCACTCTGGTGATAAAACCCTATACCCCTCTGAGCTAGCACTCTACAATCTCACATTCTATGGCCTGTATTACCACACCCAAAGCACACATAACTACCGGCTCTACACACTCCTAGGTGGCTTTTGCCACACTCTTCACTAAGCGGATAGGTATGAACACCACTAGCACTACTCTGGGGTTTGGATCCTGTCACTCCATCATAACTGACATCCCTAAAATTTGGTGTGGGTACACTAGATGAGGATGGAGATGGGACTGAAAACTTCTTACTATGCTAAAAACGGCTACCACCCTGGGACCCTGCCTTAGAGAAACCATGACTACCTGTCCTGGCTTTCTTACTCACTCTCTCTCTTTATTTTTCCTTATCTACCTTAATATGTTGCGCATGTATCATCATACTAGAATGGTCCATATCTTTATTGAGCATAGCAGCCCTACACTCCTTTAACACTAACTCGGACACACCAGTCATAAACTTACTCATGCTCACTCTAGGGTCAGCTATCAAGTCAGGGGCATACTTAGCTAATTGGTTAAACTTAAGATAATATGCTTTCACCGTCACGGAGCCTCGTCTTAGGTTTATGAACTCTTCTACATTAGCCTCTCTCATCTCTAGCGAGAAAAACTTATCTAGAAAGGAATCCTGAAATCCTTGCCAAGTCATGGGAGTTGCATCCTCCCCTCTACCCTTCTTCCACAACACAACCTAATCATGAGCAGTATTATTCAGACTATAGGATGCCAACTCTATACTCTCCTCCTTAAAAATATGATAATCTGGGTAATCTTCCCTACCTCCTCTAGATAAAGCTATAGGTCCTTACCTGCTACTGACTCAAAGAATTCTGGCGGGCTCATTCTCATAAAATCCCTAATTCTGGCGGGCTCATTCTCATGAAATCCCTAATTCTGGCTGGGGCTAGTCACCCTTCTTACTGAGGTGGGGCCATATCCTGACGGTTTCTCTGAATACTAGTTGTCACAGCTTGGACTACCGCCTGAAAAGTTGCCTAAAACTCTGTTGTGACACATTCTCATTCTTAGGATCTACTGGCTGAGGGGGATGATTATCAACCCTATGGGCGCTATCTCTACAAGGAGGCATACTCTGTACATGGAAAAAAGAGGTGGATTAGACTGAGGATCAACTTGAGCCCATGCTCACTTGCACAACATAAATACTAAAAGAAAGGAAACTGCTCCTAAAACATCTTATAGCCTCTTGTACATAAATGTGGAGTGCAACACACCCATGCACAAGACTCTACTAGATACAGCTTTTCAGACTCCCTAGGACAATATTGAACCTTAGGCTCTGATACCAAGTTTGTAACCAATTTTCTAGAATCGAAACATCACATGGTGCTCATAATCCCAAAGGATCATGAGCTAACCCTTGACTGATATCTGTACCTGAACACTGCATAATATAGATAATAAATGCAAAAATTGGCCAGAAGGTTCAAAGCATCTAAACATACTTAAAATTGAAAACTGAATACTGATACATCTGTCTGAAAGGCCTCTAAACTATCTAAGCTATGGATTTGATGGGACATGTCCCCAACTAACTCCGTATACTTAAAGTAAACTAAGTCTGAGGCGATAATAAAAATTACAATCATCCTCTACTAAAGAGGACTTGCTACTATGTCTACTGTTGCTGACTGGGACTGAGCTGCTAAGGGTACTCTGGATCTCATGCCTTTGAACCTATGGTGTCAAATAAAACACCATAGCACAATTACGTCAGTACGGGAATATACAAAGTATGAAGATGAGGTGAGTATAAATGCAAGGGCTCATGCATGAACAATTACTTAACTGAATAATCATGAGAGTACTAAATGAGAAAACATGCATGAATGCAAAAACCACAACTGAAATCATCGTGACTCAAAATACTGAAACTCGGATACTACTTTACTGCCATCAGAACTCACTACTAATGCCTGAGATACTGAACACTGAATTATCTGATACTGATAACTGAGTAGTGGAGTTAAGATCAGTCTTATATAGCGAGTGATCTCAAAAACTGATGATACTAAAATAGATTAACTAAATCTACTTATATCAATGACTGAATTTTCAGCTTTCTACTCTCAACTGACTGCGTCGGAGATCAAACCTCTCTAATGGATGATTCCTGAATCTACTATCAATGATAAGAAAAGATTATATCTGATATCAAACCTATCTAGCAGAAGATCTCTTAATCTAATAATGAGAAAAATCACTAAATCTGAGAATGATATCAAAACTATCTGACGGGTCATCTTTGGATTTGATAATATGAATACTCAACTGAATTTGAGACTAATATCAAGCCTATCTAGCGGGTGATCTCTAGATCTGATAATAAGAATACTCAACTAAATCTGAGACTGAGATCAAGCCTATCTAGCGGGTGATCTCTGGATGTGAAAATAAGATTACTCAACTGAATCTAAGACTGAGATCAATCTTATCTAACGGGTGATCTCGGGATCTAATAATGAGAATACTCAACTGAATCTGAGACTGAGATCAAGCCTATCTAGCAGGTGATTTCAGAATCTGATAATGAGATTACTCAACTGAATCTGAGACAGAGATCAAGCCCATCTGATGGGTGATCTCTGGATCTGATAATGAGATTGCTCAACTGAATCTAAAATTGAGAGTAAGACTATCTAGCGGGTGATCTCAGGATTTGATAATGAGATTACTTAATAACTTTATGTGGGACCATTCCTATCTAGCGGGGTGGTCCATGGATAAATGGAACTATATAAGTTCCTTACTGGGATAGATGACTGTATCTTGCAGTCCTAATTACTGAGTTTTTTTCTGAAGACTGACACTAAAATTGTAGCTGTGGGAGTGCTCACTTAACCGACATATCCCAAATCTGAACTGGTGGGGTCTAACCTGTAACCCCAATTGGAAGGTTGTCAATACCGTGCCATGGGTAAAGACCTCTCTGGTCAATCCTCTCTAACGGGTGACCCTCAAAAGTCGAATGTCCTCCATGGGATAGGGTTTGAGCCTCTTAAGGGAATTTGGAATCAGTTGTGTGTATTTACCTGCCCCTGGGCATAATACCGCTTCACCACAATCTCTGACACTTGTTTGCGATTGTGGCTACCACGGTCGTGGTCAAAACTCACAATCGCAATATGTTGACCTATTTTAATTGACCGTAATCACGATAACTAAGGCTATGTCCTGCTCGAGGTCTTCAAACTTCACTTCTATCCTTCTTTTGATATTTTTCAACTCGCATCCACATATTTTTATCTTACTACCTATGTGCCTGCAAAATGTGGATATTAGTGAATTTAATCACAAATATGTCTCACTTATGCATTCAAAACATGGTAATGTTCATGAATGTTAAGTGTGAATGAGTAGTAAATTCATTACTCATCAACACCCCCAACTTAAAGCATTGCTTGTCATCAAGCAACATTACCTCTTTATCATGAGACAATTCATATTTATGCCTACATAAGATGACCAAATGTTCACAATGACATCAAGCTTAGTTACTTCCTCAAGTAGGTCTTCAAACATGGGCAAAGCTATTCTCCCGATACCCCTTAACATAAAATTTAACAATTAAGGATGCAAACAACTTCGAAGAGAAACTATGCAACAATCACTGATGCTCTAGAAGTGACTCACTTTTTGACCATAACTACGCTATACTTATTTTTTCTTTTTTCTCGGAAGATGACAAAATCACCCGCCTCTACTTGTTTATATGCCTTCTCACAAGAAGGAAAATTTCACACACCAACTACCAAATATGCAACAAGGAATTTAATTTCAAAACTCTCTCGCTCACAAGAACTCTCTATGCTAATAAGTGTCATACCATAGGCTTGCCCCTATTTTTAATCGCCTTTACAATCAAAGTAAATGGTGTGAGATATCGAAGGGATTTTTGAGCTTGTAATGTAGGTTTGGGGTAGGGTAGGATATCATTTAGGAAAAACAAGGCTATACCCTCATTGAACATCTATATCTCACTATTTAATCTAACTCTTGACCGTGGGCCACTTCTTTTTCTTTTACAAATGCCTACTTTTGTTACCTTGGTTCACCCTTTTTCTTTTATTTCTTATTTTTTCCTTCTTGCGAATCTCATGCAATTCTTTCCTTTGTTGGGTCCTTTCTTTTTCTTACTAATTTGCTCTCAATGCTTAAGCTTATAGGCATACACTTACAACTTCGTGGCCTAAAGTTACTTCCTTCAATCTTCACCATCCCAACTTAGGATTTCAGCCTCAAGATACATTTTTAGGTTCAAGGAGGTTATGGTTTAAAATAGGTATAAAAATTAAATGGCTCACGGCTTGTAATGTGTTTGCTAAAGAAAGATCCAAAACCTTGAATTGGGTGACTAAGGATAACATCAATGCACGGGTAGGATTTTTAGGCTAAGTAAGCCTCCAATGTCACAAAGAGGGCCTAAGATCATCTCACCAACTATATAAAATCAAAATTAGCCTTGAGAGACTAATGGGGCAAGTTCTAGATGACACAAGTATACATGAGATACAGAAAAATACGCTCACCGTACATAGCATGTAAACTTTCCAAGAAGGATCAATTGCCCCTAACGTTAGAAAAAAACATGGAGAATCTTTCAATATTTACAAGCCAAAAATTTTGGAGTCACAAAATGAGAAAAAGTTTTGTTAAAAGGTTTGTCACGTCCATGTCCTTGATTTTTGAAAAATTTTGACTGGAGGGGGGTGTTTCCTTTACATTTGCGCAATGCACAATTTGTAAACCATGGAAACAACCTAAACCTTTGTCTCACATTATGGATTCATATAGGAAAACCAACCATATGGCTACTCAGACTTCGCCAATGGGATGAGTCCGATCCAAAATCCATAATGCCCACAGGTACTCAAACTTTCCATGCATTTGTGGCTCAAAAAATCCAATCACGATGCTTTTCCCTTAAGAATGTCGTCAATCAATATATCATAGGTAAAAACTCATCAGACGTCACCATAATAAAAATAAAACCAAAGTAAAACTAAAAATCTAAAATCAAAAGACTGATCCATGAAATGTGGGTACCATCAGAGTAACCAAATGTAACAATCCCAGAAATAAAAAGTGAAGATCATCCAGAATATCATCAAAACAATATCAAAACATCTAAAAATATATCAAAATAATACAAATCCTGGAACTAGCACCCCTAATAGAAAATCTATTAATGTCCTTATTGCATAAGCAATAAAGCAAGAGGAAAGGGTACTTCTTGAATCTGCATAAAGAACTGCACTCCCCTGCAGACTCTGCGTCATCTCCACCAGTATTAGCATCTGACCACTCAGCAGGGTCCTTATCATCATTTTTAAACCTGGAAGAAAGCAATTTATCCCGGGGTTTTAAGACCTTCCACAGGTCCTTCACACCCTTCCATATTTTGTTGAAGAAATTTTGAGAGAAAAGTTGGAGGAGAAGTGTGGGGAAATAAAATACCGATGTTCTTTTAAAACTGGTCCGAACGTGATTGTGATCAAATGTCCACAATCACAAACATATCTGTGACCGCGATCATGGTTTAGCGCCCAATATCGCGGTAACAAAGGGCATTTTTAGACCTCTGTTTCCCCTGATCAGTCCATTATGCAAATATCCCACATTTTTATTTTTCAATTTATTATGCACCAAAGTTCCGAAAATTCATGGATTAATCAATGTCAAACTTAAAATCTACATTATCAAATTCAAAAAGAGAGGATACGGGCAACTTTTCCTAGTGTGATGGGGTGCCTCCCATCGAGTGCTTAGTTTAACATCGTAGAACAACATATCTGCAACAACCCTTTTATGCTTCCACTTAGATGATTTGAATCTTCATCCCAACTTTCACTCACTATGAATTGAGTGGCAGAGGGACAGAAGACTTAGATCTTCCACAATGAAACTCGATAGGTATGAGTACATGATGAGGAAATTTCTATCTCACCACTTGGAAGACTTGAACCTTTTACCTAATTTTACATTAAATTTCCAATTTGGCTCCTTAGGTAATGATGGGAACATCAATAGGCCACCATTTGAACATCGGAAGATGAGATCCTTGGCCTTTAAGTGTGGGGATCCCATGAGCTCCTTTGGAATGT
Organism: Capsicum annuum; assembly: GCF_002878395.1. Lineage (NCBI taxonomy): Eukaryota > Viridiplantae > Streptophyta > Magnoliopsida > Solanales > Solanaceae > Capsicum > Capsicum annuum. Next base: position 129,674,460 of record NC_061114.1, on the reverse strand, counting down.
CAAATTATAAACCATAGGGATGGTTCTCCTTCTCCCCATAATCCTTCATTTGCTTAGGTAAATGGTTTTTCATCACACTATCTAAGCGCAATGTTGAAAATGATTTGGGTGAGGGTTATCCCTTAATTTTGCAATTGCGTCGTTATTAGCATCTTCATCCCAAAATGGACTAGAGTCATCATAAAATATTTTCTTGGCTTTTTATTTTGACTCTAGTGCCAATAACTCAATTTTGGCTTCTTCAACTTTGTTTAGTTTGGTTAGTTGGAAAATCACTGAGGATTCTTTGCTACCAATCTCATCATTAACCATAGAGCATGGTTTCTCTTCTTGATCAACCCCATCTTGGAAAGTGGGAAAGGTAATGGTATTTGAAAGATTTGTTTCGTTGCCCATTTCCTCTATCTTGGCAATCTCCCTTCCAAATGCTTCATTGGATTGATGCATATGGTGTACATTCTCCCCTATTGTAGTTACTTGATCCAAAATAGTTTGAAGCATTGCTTCAAAACTACTATACCCAATATGTTGTTCTTCCTTAATTTCATCATGAGACCTATCAAACTCATAAAAATAACTAGCATTTGGGTTACCATAATAAGGGGATGGAGCATTTGGACAATCACTCTAATGTCTATCATGAACACCACATAAAGTATAATCATACTCCCAATAGGATCGAGACGGTGATTCCATCTCTTTCCATAGAGCGTATCTAGATTCTCTTCGAAAGTAGGGTCCATCATAATATGGACATGGATTGTCAAAATAGAATTTCCAACTACCAAAATCATATTTATCCCAAGATGCCATAAAGAAGATTAAACAAAAACAAAAATTTACCTAACACAAAGAAAATAAAAGAAAATCACAAACAAATATTTACAAATTTGGATTTAAGCAAGTAAGCTAAAATTTTAAAATAACTCAATGCGCCAAATTGCTCCCCGGCAACGACACCATTTTTTGATAATGCTCAACTTACATGTTAATTTAAGTGCAAGTCGATCATCATCAATATATTTACCCAACTTTGAATTGGGGTCAAATCCATGAGGAACAATGTGAGTGGCAATCAAATTAGCTTGAAATAAAGGAAAGTTGCTAAATTCAAACCTAGAAAAAAAATGTAAAAATTGGGGGGGTTTGAATGAGTATTAAAGCTAGTATTTATTGATAAACTTTCAATGGAATAATTCGAGGCTATGGATTATTAGAGTATAATCAATTAGGCATAGATATTGGAATTATGCTTTCCTAGGGGAAAGTTATGCAAGGGAATATGATGATTCGGTATACATTCTACTCATTGATGATGTGGTAGGATAGGTTAAACGTCCTTGAGACTAGTTTGTCAGCATAGTCTAAAATATGTCACTCATAGATCCTTTTGAGTACCTAACAAGTGTATCAATTAAAGACACTCAATACCTTAATTAGGCACCCTTATTTCTAGGATGATACCCAAGGTATAGTTAACCTCACCATCACTCGTATGTCAAAGATAGTGAAAATTAGTAAACTATGCCCATAAATTGTCTACTATTTCATTAGTTCCCATATCCCTCTTTCAAGGATGAATGGTTTCTAATAGTTTACCTAAACCCCTCTTTCACAGATGGTTTGGGATTTCAAGAGCATGGGGTTTTCGCTCATAAACCCATTTGGGTATTTGGGGCTTTCACCCATAAATCCCAACTAATTTAGTCAATAAATAGTAGAACCCATCATCAACAAACTAACATATGCACAATTGAATCACAACCCACACACAATTGTACTTTATTCTTGCATAACCCCTAGAGTAAGAACTAGCTACACATAAGAGTAATAAGCAAGATATACATAATAATATTTGTTGATTAGATTTATGAAAGACTAAGTGAATGTTACTTCAAATTTCGAACTTCAACAAATATTCAATGGGAGTTAGCTAATCCCTTACTTGGAAGTTACTCCAACGTATTCTTCACCCAAATTAATACAATAAGTGTCTTCTCTAAATTAGAAACTAGATGGTGGAAGAATTTCCACAAAAGTCAGATGTTCTCCATGCGATAAGGTTTGAGCCTCTTAAGGGTATTTGGGAACCAGCTATGTGCATTTACAAATTTTCCTCTGGCATAATCTCGCTTCGCCGCGATCATTGATATTTGTCCATGATCACGACTACCACAAACGCGACCAAAACTTATGATCGCGGTGTGTTGACCTATCTTGACTGATTACGATCGCAGTAACTGAGGTATGTTCTGCTCCAGGTCTTCAAACTATACTTATTTCCTTGTTTAGATCGTTTTCAGCTCACATCCACGTATTTTTATCTCACTACCTATATGCCTACAAAATATGGATATTAGTGTATTTAATCACAAATATGTCTCACTTATTCATTAAAAACATAGTAATGTGCATGAATGTTGAGTACGAATGAGTGGTAAATTCATCACTCAAAGGCCTAGGACATTGATAGATTAAATAGAGAAAATAAGGCCAAAAGGTAGAAGAACAATGAAATAATTAATCAAATAGAGGGAAAATTTGATTCAATGCAATGCCAAATCTAATAGCAAATTACCGATCCTGAGACTCCATCGTCAAAATTTATCAAAAGGGGGCCAAGGGACTAAATGGCAAGATCACTGATGATACGATACATAGTCGATCAAATTGACACACCAGGTCAAGCTTCGTTGAAATAAATATGAGCGAACCCAAGGATATGAGCAAGATGATGAATCAACGAGCCAAGGGGAAAATTGGCGCAACACCGATCCACTAGGAATGGAATTCGCTCAATTAATTTTTCATGCAGTGGCTTTCCTTAGATTTAGTATCCCAATTCCCTGATACTATATAAGCTATTTGGTCTATAGAAACCCTAGTTTTTATCAACTTTGGAGATTTAAACTTTTAATTGATACTCCATTGTGAGAATTTAGCTCATCAAGTTCTAGATTTGGAATTATTATCCAAAAACTAATCTTAAACTTTGGCTCATATAGAAGAAGGATATGGTATATATCTTTCTTATTTTCTCATGAATAGAAATAATCCCATAATTAGGGTTATGTGCATGTGAGTGTTGATTTATGTATGAGTGGTTGTGATTACTCTAGTATTTGGTTGTTAATTATGAATTTAGCCACATCTTTATTTATTCATCCATGTGTTGGTGTTGCAAACCCAACCCATTCTTAGATATCTCACTTTGCTTAAAAAAAGGAGTAAGAATGATAAGATTTGGATAACATAGCTTGAGTTTCTAACTCATGTGCTAATGATGCTAGAAATAAATCATTTTATGATGGGGTAATATGTTGGTTAATATTAAAGACATTGGTGTGTTAGAAAAAACACTTATGAAATTTGGAAATAGATCAAAAGATTATTATTCATACGCATACCTATCCTAAACATAGTTAACTTTTAAATATGGAGGATGTACGACCTACCAATTAAAACCTTGAAGGGTTGCACTACACAGTAAGGGACTACGTCTCTCAAAATCAGTCACAGGCAATGAATTAGTAAGGCACTAGGAAAGGTAAAACTTTGCTTAAAATAAAGTAACACATTGATTTTACGTGGAAACCCCCTTACTCAAGGAGGAAAAAATACGGATTTCCCTCACAAGATCTCTAAAATCCACTATAATCAACCTCTTGATTAATAACTTGACTTGAACCTAACTCTAGGTTCCTTCTACTAGTAATAACTCTACTACAAGCTGAACTTGACAACTCTACCAAGACTTCTCAACACTGATTAACTCTAATCAGTATCTATCTTAGGCAACTCTACCTAAGCACTCTCAAAACAAAAACAAAGCATTACTCTTATAGTATAAGTAATTCAATTACAAACCAATATCTAACTCAAGAACATTTATACTATCAGCATACATAGACTAAGATCTTGAGATAAAATTAAGTTTTTGCCTCTTTCTCTTTTCACTCTTCTGAATTTGCAAAAACCACTTGATAGAGAAGAATTCTTTTCTTTATATAGTTGAGAGATGATTAGGCTGAAACACCACTGGACCAGGTTTCCTAAACAATATATGCCTTACTTGAATAGTTTGTTACACTAGAGGATGAAAATATGCAGATGCGCGTCATTTGTACTATAGCCTTGAATATCTAGGGACCTGGCCCCTTGTAGTCATCTGTTCATTATCAAAAATAGATACAACAATTTTCCCTCTTTTTGATGATGTCAAACTAACCATGGAGTTTTGAGCATCAATATTCATTAACCATATTTAATCATTATGACTACCACTACTGAAGATTAATATTCTTCGTATCATGCAACACGAATCATGCTTTCACCATCATGCAACTTAGGAACTGGGTCCCTTGTTGTCATTTATATTAACATACCTCATTAACTTTCCCTTGTCATTGTGCCTCATCTTACTCCCCCCTATCAATATGCCATACTCATCTGCAAATTAATATTCCTTAACACAGCTTTCTCCTATAATTGTGCATCATCATACTTCCCCCTATCAACATGCTATACTCATTTCAAATCAAAATTCCTTAACATACCTTAACACACCTGGTCCTTAATAAATGAAATTAGTTTTCCCTTTTTTGGCATCATTGAAAAGTGAAAACAGTAAACCAAGAATAATATTAAGCACATGTTAGTTAACTCGTGACCACTGGGAAACACTAGCATGAAGAACAACTTTAGAAATGAAGTAGAACTAGATAAAGAACACAAAAACAAGAACTTATTCATTTTTAAAAATTTAGATATCATTGTAGTTCTAGATTTACATTTCCTATTCCATATAAAAAGTCACAGAAGTTGGAGGAATTTAAAAGGTGGAGGATTTTAGGAGAAATTTAGGAGAAGTAAGGACATCATAAGACAGTGTAACAAATCTTTGGTTAGCATCCTGATATCTCTATTCTAGCTCAGAACCTCATTGGTTAGAATTGTAACCCTCTTCTTGAGTTCTTCATTCTCCTCATGCCTACGTTCTGTGAAGACCCTTGGACCTTTCTTTGTATATTGCTGAATTTGCACTTGTAATCTCCCAAATTTTGTATCTTTAGCAATTGTCTCTTGTTTTTCTTCTTTTAGAAGCCCTAATAGGTTAATCATTATTCATTTTCTCCTTCTTGGGCCAGGTACTTCAAAATTTGGGTACTTTTCAGTACAATTTCTAGATTTTACTCTAGATTCTCTTGTTTTTAGGCTGCCATTTTATTTTTTGGTACCATCCAAAATTCCTCTTGGGTTATGTCACATCAGAATGAGATTTTTAGTAACCCAGGCATAACCATTCATTACACTGTCAAAGGGATCATGTGTTTTTAGGAATGAAGTTCATCGGGAAGGTGAGTGAAAAAAATTGACTTTGAATAGTTAGATAGCTGAGTAGGGCAGGGTCCATGGCTTTAATGCAAAGATGAGTTTGATTTAAATTTTGGATAAGAAAAAATTTCTAAAAAGGTGATAGAAGATGTGGCCTTTTCTAACAGAACAATAAAGACATGCACATTCATGATACTAACCTGAGAGATAGGACTAGGTCCCTCTCTTTGAGTGAATTCTCAAGTTTATGCATACTGTCCCTTTCTTTGAGTGAATTCTCGAGTTTATGCATACTTCCTATGTTTTCTTCCAAATCTATCATGGGTGTATACCTGCAAAGGTATGGTACTGAATTAGACTAAAAAATACATACTTTACTAGGGATACCTGTCTCATGATCACAGCTAATTTTTGTGCAGAAACACTGGTTAATATGGTAGGTCAGGTCATTTTAACCAGACCTAGCTTCAATATGTTCTTCAAAAATTGTTCCTTATGAAGTCCCTTAGTAAATATAGTTTCTATCTAAACGTCAGTCTTGAAAAACTTCATTTAGATAGCTCATTTCTCAATATTATCTCTCAGGTAGTGAAGTCTCAAATCAATATGCTTAGTCCTCTTGTGTTGCACTGGATTCTTGGACATGTTAAAGAACTTATTTTGTCACACATTAGAGGGATAGTGTCTGAGACAATACCAAAATCTTTCAATTGGTGCTTGATCTATAGCAGTTAAGCATAACAACAAGCTATCAAACCATATTCCACTTCAGCAGTAGATAAAGGAACTAAGTTTCGCTTCTTAGACCCCTAGGAAATTAATGATGAGCCAAGAAAATATACCATTCCTAAGGTGATTTTTCTATCTATGAAATATCCAGCGTAGTCAGCATCAGTATAGCCTACCAAGTGAAAACTGTCTCCTGATGGATAGTAGAGGACAAGGTCCCCTGTCCCCTTCAGATACCTAAGAATTCTTTTTGTAGCTTTCAAATAAGACCCTTTTAGACAAGCTTGAAATCTGGCACACATTTCTACACTAAATAAAATGTCAGTCCAACTTGTAATGAGGTACAGCAAGGATCCAATTATCTCTCTATACATTGTTTTATTTACTAAAGAACCTAGTTCATCATTATCCATTTTTTAGATGGTTCCAATTGGAGTATCAATTGTCTTAGAATTTCCCATGTTATATTTCTTCAGTAACTCTTTGATGTCCATCTCTTGACAAAACATTGTCCCTTGAGAAGTTTGTTTAATCTGAAGGCCTGGGAAGAAAATCAACTCACCCATCATACTCATTTCAAATTCACTCTCTATTAGCTTAGGAAACTCTTCATATTGGGATTTAAAAGTAGCTCCAAATATTATGTCATCAACATATATCTGAACAATAAATAGGCTTTTAACTCTGGTCTTAAAGAATAGAGTATTGTCTATTTTTCCTCTTTTGAAGCCATTTTCCAAGGAGAACTTTGAGAGTCTCTCATACCAGGCCGTTGGTGCTTGCTTCAAGCCTTAAAGAACTTTTTCCAATTTAAATACATGGTAAGAAAAATCTATATCTTTAAAACCTGGAGGTTTTTGACATGTACTTCTTCCTTTAGGTTTCTATTCATAAAGACGTTTTTGATATCCATTTCCTACAGTTTGAATCCCATATATGCAGCAAATGCCACAAAAATCCCGATTGCCTCTAGTCTTGCTACAGGGGAAAAAGTCTCATCATAGTCAATCCCTTCTCCTGGTTATAACCTTGAACAACCATCCTTGCATTATTTCTATTAATAGTTCAATTTTTATCTTGCTTATTTCTATACACCCATTTGGTTCCAATAATTGTTCTATCAACAGGCTTGGGGACCAGATGCCAGACTTTTTTCTTTCAAATTGTTGAAGTTCTTCTTGCATTACATTAATCCAATCAACATATTTTAGAGCTTCTTTCACATTCTTGGGCTCAATTTATGATAAAAAGGCTAAAAATGCCTTAGTATTTTTGGCTTAAGCTCTTATTTAGACTCCACTTTCCAAGGGTGTAGTAGATTCTGAAGGGGATGAGATGATTTGTGCCTCTAATTCTGCCTTTTAAGATTGATTCCACTGGGACCAGGTCCCTACAAATCTTGACTTGTCCCTACTTATTGTACTTCTTCTAAAGTTGGGATCTGTGCTCGAGTTTATGGAGAACCATCACTTTCATCATTCTTATCTCCATCATTTATCCATCTATCATCATCTCCAGCAATATCATCCCTTTGAACAGGAATAAGTTCTTCAACTTCTGAATCTTTACCATCACCTAGGTCTATTTAATTTCCAGACTTATCAAAGATCACATGAACAATTTATTCAACAGACAAAATTCTTTTATTGAAGACTCTGTAAACTTTTCTTCTTAAGGAATAGCCTACAAATACTGCTTCACAACTTTTAAAGTGAAACTTTCTTAATTCTCTCTTACCATTGCTTAGCACAAAGCACTTACATCCAAATAGACTAAAGTAGTCTAGATTAGGATTTCTATTGAACACTAGCTCATATAAAGTCTTATTCAGGAGTGACCTCATCAAGCACCTATTAGTCACATAATAAGTAGGATTTATAGATTCAGCCCAAAAACTCTTTGGAAGACCACTATCAATCAGCATAGTTCTATGACATGACCCGAACCAAGGCCTTGATATAATGGGCATCCTAAGTCCAACCAGGATTGGGAACAACCCCCGTTACCCAACTGTAAGACACCATAAAATTCTTAGCTTAATTCATTCTTTTAATTTTATTAAGGGGTCCCAAACTTAGAAAATTCTATCTAAGTATTAAAACTTAGTGTTATTTTAACCTTCGAAAGTTGAAAATCTTATTTTGCGACCATTACGTCTATTAAATGTTGATATTTTAGTTAATTCAAGATCAAGAATGTCAATAGGTGTTCCCGGACAAGTTTGGGATTTTTCAGACTTTGTTTGAAGCACCTTTGGAATCCTAAACCTGTGAATCAATGCGATCTTGATGCGTCGCGTCGACTATCGCATTGATAAATGTTTTCCCCGGATCCCAGCATCCAATTCCAGTTAACCAGTGCAAACTCAACACGGCGTATTAGCTAGCACGTCGATGCCAATGATGCGGCGCATCGGCCTACACGTCGATAATTCAGTTTACAGTTATTAAAAAAGCCTCATCCTCAGGGTTAATTAAGTCTTTTTTTCCACTCCCTTCAGCCACCATAACACTAAATTTAGCCCTCTTTTAGCAAAATATAATCATTCTTTCACAAATTGCTCAAGAACAAAAACCCTAGGTGAATTAAATTCAAATTCAAGGTTAAAGATTCCACCGTTAATTTTTCAGAATTCACCAACTATGGTATGTGAAGTGCTCATCCAAGGGTTCCTTCCACCCTTGGAGTCCAAGAAACTCTTTTAAAGCTCATGTAAAGTGATTTCATGATTTCTATAATTTGAATTAAAGTGTATTCATGATTACTACTTAATTGGGTTTCTGTTTCATGATTTATTGCAAAATTCATGTAGAGTTAATTGATATGTGTGCTTTATTATGTGAATTCATGTTGAAACCCTTGGAATTATGAAATTGGAATTGCATCATGATGCCTATATATTGTTTTAGTATTATGTGAATATATTATGCCCCACAAGTGTTTGGTGAATTGTCCATGTGAGTGGAATAGTGAAATTATATCATGTTAGCATGTATGCAAGTTCATATCATACAAGTGTTTGCTTGAATGCCCAAATGAATTAATGGTGACTAAGTAGTAATTACCATGTCTCAAGATTATGCTATGTCTTTTAAGTTTATACTATCGAGTCCTGGGGATATTTAATACCCGATAATTTAGCTGCTTGGCTAGAGCCATGGTCAGTCACAGAGTAGAATCAGTCATGTTTATATCAGTAGAATTCAGTCAGTTACAGAATGTAGGAAAACTCAGTGAACTCAAAATTAGTCCGGTTCAATTCATTAAAATTATTTCAGTTCAGTTATACAGTACGATCAGTAATAGTTCAATCCATCCAGTACAGCTTAGAATTCAGTTCAGTGTCCATTTAGTTGAGAGTAGGATTCAGCACCAAGTGAACACAGGGATAAGGACTCACCTGCTAGTAGAGGGTGTAATCCTTAGAAGTAGTCCTTGCATTCCAGAACTACGTAGCCAGCATAGGTTGAGACATCAACCAGCTAGTTAAGGGTTGATGAGGTGATCAACCTGCCAGTTGAGGGTGCCACCATTTTCATTCAGAGCACCTGCCAGATAAGGGTGACTCAGCATTTATCCTTACCCGTGGCAAGATATTGACACCCTTCCAACTAGGGTTACCGATTGGACCCCAAATCAGTTAGAGAAAGGGCATGTCGGTTAGATGATTACTTCCCATATTTTCAGTTTCAGATTCAGTCTCAGTATGGAACTCAATTTAGTTTTACAGATTGAGAACTGTAAAACACAGTCACTCATCTCAGTACGGAATACAATATGGTTCTACAGAATCAAGACTTTTAGATACAGTCATTCAGTTACTAGTAATTCAGTATTTAGTGTTATTACGATCTCAGTACAGTTTACATATTTATGCATGTACTCTTATTCAGTCATACACATAATATTCAATTAGTATTGTTCATGCCTATGAACCATGTATTTTAGCCTACCTCACTAAGCATACCAGTACATTCAAAGTACTGACACATGCTTTTATTTTGCATTATGATGTATTATACATAGATTCAGACGCATGGGCTCTCGAGCACCCTTAGCAGTTCAGACTCTCAGCATACAGAATTAGTGGTGAATCATCATAGTTCGAGGATATAATTAATTATTTCAGCATTTCAATTCATTTTCAGTAGTCGGAGTTACTTAGGAACTTATCCCATCGACTCTAGAGTTTTAGATAGTTTAGAGGCTTTTTTCAGACTAGAGTATTTTTTGACAGTTGTTCAGTTTTCAGTATTGATGTTCAGTTTTGGTATTATGATACCATATTTAGTATTATTTATAGTATTGAACCTTATGGCTAGTTTCTGCCTATTTTTTGCATATTTAGCATATTATTATTCAGTTATTGCAGCAGGTACCAGTCATGGGTTAGCTTGTGGTCCTTTGGTATTATGAGCACCATATAGTATTCAGCGTATAGAATCAGGGCATTAAAAACTTGGTATCAGATCCTAAGGTTCAACAGAGTCCTAGGAAGTCTGAAAGCCACATCTAGTAGAGTCTTGTGCATAGTGATTTGTGCGCCATACTTATGGACAGGAGGGTACGAGATATTTTAGGAAAAGTTTCCCTTCTTTTAGTATTCATGTCGTGCGAGTGAGCATGAGCTCTAGTTAAACTCTCAGTCTAATCCTTTCTCTTCCATTTACATAAATATGCCCCCAAAGAGGACTAAGAGAAGAGGAAGAGGAGACCAGCCACAACCCCAGCTCGTCCAGCCAGATCTACTGGATGAACACGTCACTCACACTGAGTTCAGAGCAGCCTTCACCACCCTAGCTCATTCTATGGTAGCCTAGAATGAACGCCCAGCTACCGCTCTGGCCAAACCATTGGCCAATACTGCTGCTGTCGGGATTCAAGACTTCACTCGAATAAACCCTTCATCATTTATCGGGTCTAAGTCAAATGAGCATCCTCAGGAATTTCTTTATTAGGTGTAAAAGGTTACTGAAATTATAGGGGTAACCACTGTAAAAAGTGTAGATTTAGCCATATATCAATTGCAGGATGTGGCTCACTCAAGGTTCAAATAGTGAAAAGAAGAAAAGGCCACAGATACAGGGCCCATAGAGTGAGAGGAGATTGTCACTGCTTTTCTAGATAGGTTCTTCCCACTGCAGTTGAGGGAAGAGAAGGTGTTAGAATTTATCAATCTAAAGCAGGGCAATATAATGGTGAAAAAGTATTCTCTCAAGTTAACTCAGTTTCCCAGATATGCTTCTCATGTGGTGGTAGACAGCAGATCCCGAATGAGTAAGTTTGTGTCAGAGGTGTCTACCAGCGGGGTCAAGGAGTGTAGGAGCACAATGCTTATTAAGGAGATGCACATATCCAGGCTCATGGTCCATGCTCAGCAAATAGAGAAGGCTAAGAATAAAGATGAGGAGAAGGAGAACAAAAGAAAAAGAACAGGTAGTTTCAACTTCACTCAGCCTAAGTCAGAGGGTGGAATTAGTTCTCAGTTCCACCCAAAATAATTAGTTCCAGTTCTATCCTCAGCTGGCACTCCTGTGGCAAAATTCAGAGATTACAGTAGGGATAGGGCACTAGGCCCTAAACCCCAAGGCAGTGTTAGCAGCGCCTGAACCAATTCCCTTTGTCAGAATTGTGGCAGAAACCACCAGGGTATCTATAGAGCGGGTAGCGATATATGTTTTGAGTGTGAAATACCAGGCCACAGATTTAGATATTATCCTCAGTTAGGTTCTCAGGGTTAGAATTATTGTCCCCTAGCTCAGTCTGGTCGCACGAATTAGCAGGGTGCCGCTTTCATTACCACCAATGGGCAATACCCAAATAGACTCTATGCTCTTCAGTCCCAATAGGATCAGGAAAGTTTTCTTGATATAGTCACTGGTACGTTATAAGTTTTCTATTTGCATGTTTATGCTTTGCTAAATCCAGGAGCTTCTTTGTCTTTTGTTACTCTATTTATAGCAGTTGATTTCAGAGTCAATCCTAAAATTCTAGCAGAGCCTTTCTCAATATATACCCTAATGGGTAAATCCATCATAGCCAGGTAGGTATACAGGAGCTGCCCAATTATGATATCTTATAAAATCACTTCAACAGATTTATTCAATTAGAGATAATTTATTTTGATGTCATTCTCGGCATGGATTGGCTTTATTCCTGTTATGCCTCAGTCGACTACAAAAATAGAATTATACAATTTTAGTTTTCTCATGAACCTATCCTAGAGTGGAGGGGTAGTACTTCAGCACTTAGGGGTCAGCTTATTTCTTACCTTCGGGATAGTAAAATATAATCTAAGGGATGTTTCTACCATCTCATTCAAGTCTAGGACTCTAGTTCAGAAACCCCTACTCTTGAGTCAGTGTCAGTAGCATGTGAATTCCCAGATGTGTTTCTTGAAGATCTTCCTAGAGTTCCTCCCTAAAGGGAAATTTATTTCAAAATCGATCTTCTTATAGATTCTCAGCCTATATCTATTCCACCATATAGAATGGCTCCAGCAGAACTCAGAGAATTAAAAGAGCAGTTAAAGGATCTCATAGATAAGGGATTTATTAGACCAGTGTGTCCCCGTGGGGTGCACTAGTTTTATTTAAGCATAAGAAAAATAGTTCCCTCAAAATATTTATTGACTACCGTCAGTTAAATAAAGTCACGGTGAAGAACAAGTATCCACTTCCTAGAATCGATGACTTGTTTGACCAATTTTAGGGTGCTAGTTACTTCTCTAAGATAGACCTCAGATCAGGCTATCATCAGCTCAGAGTTAGGGAGTGTGACCTCCCAAAAATAGCTTTCAAAACTTGGTATGGTTACTTCAAATTCTTATTCATGTCCTTTGGTCTTATCAATGCCCCAGCAGCCTTCATGGACTGGATGAATCGTGTGTTCAAGTAGTACTTGGACATGTTCGTCATAGTCTTCATAGATGACATCTTGTCTACTCCCGCAATAAATATGATCAGACAGACCATCTTAGAATAGTCTTATAGACTCTTAAAATTCATCAGTTATTTGCCAAATTTAGTAAGTGCAAATTTTGGCTAAGGATAATAGCTTTCCTCGACCATATAGTTTTCGGTGATGGCATTAGAGTTGATCTCCAAAAGACCAAAGCAGTGAGAAACTGGCCCAGGCCAATCTCTCCATCAAATATCAGGTGTTTCTTGGGTTTAGCCGGCTATTACCGATGGTTCATTGAGGGATTTTCATCTATTGCATCCCTCATGTATGGACTAACTCAAAATAAAGTCAAGTTCCAGTGGTTAGATTCTTATGAGAAGAGTTTTTAGGAGTTAAAAACTTGACTCACTACAGCTCCAGTGTTGACCTTACTAGATGGTTCAGAAGGATTTGTGGTATATTATTATGCCTCCAGAGTTGGCTTAAGATGTGTTCTAATGCAGAGAGGTAAGGCCATAGCCTATGCCTCTAGGCAGCTTTAACCCCATGAGAAGAATTACCCTGCTCATGATCTTGAGCTAGCAGTAGTATTATTTGCCTTAAAGATTTTGAAGCACTATTTGTATGGAGTTCATATGGATGTGTTTACATACCAAAAGATCCTGCAGTATGTATTCTCTCAGAAATACCTGAACCTCCGTCAGAGAAGGTGGTTAGAGTTTTTAAAAGACTATGACATGAGTGTCCTATATCATCCAGGCAAGGCCAATGTAGTGTCCGACGCTCTCAGTAGAATGTCTATGGGTAGTATTTCTTATGTCAAGGACAGTAACAAGAAGTTAGCATAGGAAGTTCATCAGCTAGCCCAACTAGGTGTCCTCTTAGTCGATTCAGAAGAAGGTAGTATATGGGTACAGAGTAGTTTAGAATTATCCCTAGTTTCTGAAGTAAAGGAAAAGCAGGATAAGGATCTTAGTCTAGTTAAGTTGCAAGAATCAGTCAGAGATTAGAACGTAGAGGTTTTCTCCCATGGGGGATATGGTGTTTTACGTTGTCAAGGTTGAGTGTGCCTAACGTAGATGACTTGAGATAGCAAATTGATACAGAAGTGCATGGTGCATGCTACTCAATTCATCCAGGTTCCACTAAGATGTACCATAATTTGTGAGAGATCTATTGGTGGAGTGGAAAAAAGGGGATAGTGTAGAGTTTGTGGCTAAGTGCGCGACATGTCAACAGGTTAATATTGAGCATCAGAAGCCTAGTGGGTCCATGTAGGAGTTCAATATTCCCACCTAGAAATGGGAAGAAGTGAACATGGACTTTGTGATGGGTTTACTTTGTAGGCATCATCAACATGATTTAGTTTGGATCATTATCTATGGGATGATCAAATTAGCTCATTTTCTACCAGTCCATACCTCTTACTTATCCAAGGATTATGCCAAACTCTAGATCAAGGATTTGATCAGATTGTACGGTGTTCTATTGTCCATTATCTTAGATAAAGGTACCCAGTTCACCTCTTATTTCTGGAAAGCATTCCAAAAGGGTCTTGGTACCCGAGTTCACCTCAGTACAAATTCTCACCCTCAGATGGATGGTCAAGCAGAAAGAACAATTCAAACTTTAGAGGATATGATGCGAGCATGTGTGATAGACTTTAAAGGTAGTTGGGATAACCACTTTCCATTGATTGAGTTTGCATACAAGAATAGTTATCATTATAGTATTCAAATGGCTCCATTTGAGGTGCTTTATGGGAGGTATAGATCTCTCATTGGTTGGTTTTAAGTGGGTGAGGCCACGGTGGTAGGGCCTGACTTGGTATTTGATACCTTAGAGAAAGTTCAGCTAATCAGGAAAAGTCTTAATACAACTTAGACCCGACAAAAATCATACGTAGATGTGCGCAGAAAGGATATCGAGTTCAAGATTGGTGACTAAATATACTTGAAAATCTCTCCTTGGAAAGAGTAAAGCATTTTGGCAAGAAGAGGAAGCTCAGTCCCCGATATGTCGGTCCTTACCAAATTGTCAGTCATTTTGGAAAGGTAGCTTCCGAGCTTAAGTTGCCTTCAGATCTATCTTCAGTCCATCAAGTGTTTTATGTCTCCTTGCTTAAGACATGCATAGGTGACCCATCAGTTGTAGTCCCCATAAAGAGAATAGATGTTCAGAATAGTCTCTCTTACGAAGAGATTCAAGTCAAAATCCTTGACTATCAGATTCGCAGACTGAGGAACAAACAAGTCCTTATAGTCAAAGTTCTTTGGCTGAATCAGTCCATTGATGGAGCTACTTGGGAAGCAAAAGAAGATATGCGGATCGAGTATCCTCACCTCTTTTATGCAAACTCAGATTCAACTTAAGGTAATAGTTATCCTTATGCTTATTCAGTTTCATGCTCTGATTTTCCATTACAAACTTTGTATCAGTTACCATTGCATATTCAGTCAAATGTTCATGAGTCAGTTTAGTCTTGTACTCATGCATCAGATATGCATGTTCAGTATGAAATTTAGTATATCAGTAGTCACAATCAGATAATTATGTTTCAGATGTTCATGTTCAGTAAGTAAGTTTTGTCTACCAGTAGTCTTATCTTAGTCAATCTTATTCGAGGAAAAATGTTCCCAAGGGGGAGATAATGTAAGACCCCGCAAAATTCTTAGCTTAATTTAGTCCTTTAAGCATGTTAAAGGGTCCCAGACTTAGAAAATTCTAGCTAAGTATACAGACTTAGTGTTATTTTAGCCTTTGAAAGTTGGCAATATTATTTCACGACCTTTACATCCTTTAAATATTGATATTTGAGTTAATTCATGATCAAGAATGTCAATAGGTGTTCCCAGACAAATTTTGGATATTTTCGAACTTCGTTTGAAGAACCTTTAGAATCCTAAACTAGTGAACCAATGCAATCTTGATGCGTCGCGTCGACTATGGCATTGATAAATGTTTTCTCCAGCTCCCAGCGTCCAATTTCAGTGAACCAACATGGACTCAACGCGGTGCGTTGGATACCGCATCGATGCCAATAATGCAGCGCGTCGGCCTGCACAGTCATTAAAAAGGCATGTCCTCAGAGTTAATTAAGTCTTTATCCCACGCCCTTCAGCCCCCATAACAAGAAATTTAGCCCTCTTTTAGCAACATATAATCATTCTTTCACAAATTTCTCAAGAACAAAAACACTAGGTGAATTAAATTCAAATTCAAGGCAAAATATTCCACCGTTAATTTTTCAGAATTCACCAACTAAAGTTTGAAATGAGAAATCATAATGTCCAAGACAAACAATTAGGAAGAAACACAAACATCAAAATCAAGTTCAGACAAATAGAAAGAAGCCCACATAAAACACAAAATCATAATGGTTAGAACCTAAGTATCTCCTAGCAGAGTCGCCATGTTAGCATGCCTCATTTTTTTTAGAAAAATGAGATTCGATGTGACAACTCTTTTAGGATGGTTGAAAGAGAAATGTCACCACCTAACGAATTGAGGTACGTTAGGGCACCATTCTAGACTAATTATGAATAATTTTATCAGTTTATGTCACCAAAAACTCGATAAGGGTTCATGTTATCTCAAAAGGAAGGTGTTAGGTACCTTTCAAGGTTCGCAAATATGGGTTCGACAATATTCATATATTACGTGGGAATCCTACGGAATAAAAAAAGGTCACTTATTTTTATAAACTTAATGTTACTAAGTGATAAAAATAATAAACAAACAAGACATGTAACTTAAATATTTTTTAATTATTAATTATCTAGTTGATGAGGAAGTACATAAATAAAAATGAATCAAACAAGCAGGGACAGAGAAAGGGCACAATTTATAGAGAAAAATATTTTTTAAATAATAAACCTAAACTACCTCCAAACTATTAAAACTTACGAAACAAAAAAAGAACAAATTCGAAAGGTTTGGACTAAAGTTAATTTTATCCAATTACGATCAGTGGCCGACTTATTAACGTGTGACGATGTCGGATGTCGCATTGTCAAATTCTGCTCGAAACAACTTCCATCATTTTCTACTATCTATCCCCCCCCCCCCCCACACCTAATTTAGTTATTAAGCTTAAAGGCGTTCTATAAAAATGATAAATTTAGTGTTCCCTAAAATGCCTATCCGTCCTAACTTAATGTCTAGGTGACATTGGACCTTCTACTTTGAATTTGGGTCTAGACAAAGAATACCTAGGATTTCTTATTAGACTCGAAAATCGAATTAGATATATTAGACTCGAAAATCGAACTAGATAAGACAACAAGAAAAGCACTTAGCATATAATAGTCTCATAGAAAGCCTCTTGATTAACTAAAAAGGGATTAAGTGAAAGGCATGCTAAAACATACAATTATCTATTTTTACATAATTAAACCTATAGGTACGATACCTAAGCAACAAATAGCTGTTTATTGACAAAAGACAGCTGGCAATTCGCTTGAAAGTAATATATTGCAAATTCATTATGATGAAACTAAATAGACATGTCAAAACCTCAAGTATACATGTCGGTGAATTAGATCAATTTCAATATAAAGGAAATAAGTTAAACATATTAAAAATTAATCGGATTACTAAAAAGGTACTAGAAAATATGTTTTTAAGTACTGAAAAATAATTAATATGTTGGAGAATAAAACTTAACTGCTGAAAATATTTTTTAAATGTGGAAAGTATCATTTAAGTACTTGAAATTGAAATTTAAGAGCTGAAAACATTATTTAACAGCTGAAAATTAAAATTCAGTTATTGATTATTAAGTTTTAGTTGTTGAAAAGTAGTCTTTTACTGCTGGATATTGATAAACAAATTGCTAAAATTAAATTTAAATGTTGAACAGTAGTTTTTATATTGAAAATTGATAAAAACATGCTAAAATTTAAATAGACATGCCAAAGTACGTGAAGTGTTGAAAATAAGTTACAATATCCAAAAATTAGCTAAAGATGTTGAAATTAATTTCTTGCGGATTGACAGTTAATAAATAATTCCTAAAACATGATTTCTAAGAGATAAAATAATTTTATTAATGATCCTAGAATATGTTTTGCCTAAGTGATAATGTAGTTCACATAAACATTTAAAACACAAAATCTCTATCCCCATAAACGGTCCCCATAATTTCATTATGTACATCAATGTTTGTACAAATTATTACCGACCCAAATTTTAATGAAGAGAAAATAGTGAAACTGCTAGACATCTTTTAGGCAGCAACATTTTAGCACGACCCAATCTATGCTTAATATGGTATCTGCTCAAGCACCATAAATACACAAACCACAAACTAACCGGCTTCGACAATAGACCCATAAAACCCACAAATATGTATCCTTACATTTATTACTAAAAGCAGGAACCAATCATTCATAGGTAGCATAAAAAGTAATTTTACAAGAATCAAACAGTCAACGAAGCTATATCACTAAAAGAGATTAAGAAATGCTTAAAAAGGGAATTTAACTTACAAATGATAAGAAAACTAATCGATTAATAGTGATAAACGGAAGAAAGAAGAGAAGAACCAAACTTCAATTGCACTCCAGAAGAGAATAACACGCAGCAAGATAAAAGTTCAAGAATATTTATGTATGATTAGCCAAAAGCTAAAAATGTTGTTGGGGTGTAGAAAGAAATAGTCTTCAGAGCATGGGATAAAGGAGGAAACCCCTTTTAATAGTCAGTGACTTGTTTAATCATACAGAAAAAGAGAAATAAGATTTATCAAATCAATCAAAGTAAAAAAAATTTCAAGGACGGAATCAATTGCGATTCAAATTTATGATACTTACCATAAATAAATAAGTAAAGAAAATTTGCTAAACTTATTAAAGTAAAACCATGAAGTGTGTAAATTAGTCAATTGCCATATTATCCCATTTTAACATAATTAAGCACGTATGAGATCTTTCAAACTAAATAAGGGCAAGAAAAATCAAAATGAATTAATGGAATATTTTCTTAAAAGAAGCTAAGTATAATCAATTTAGGGATAGAATAGTAACCAAATACCGAGTGAAATCTGTTAAGCAAAATATGCACATATAAGAAATTCCTTATCATTCAAGGATTCATGTAATATTTATCGAAACATGATGAAGTCCTCAAATTGTCGTACCTAGTACATGTATAGACTTACATTGAGCAAACAGATACAATTTTTCACAAAACCAATATGCAGCATTTTGATGTGAATTTGACAAATTAGGGTTTAAAAATAAGTCACAAAAGTTTTGGGGTTTTCACATATATCAATCTAGAGGTGTAACTAAACACATAATTAGAGTAATCGGATTAAGATTAAATGCCAAACACCGTGAATTTTTAATCTAAGAATTTGATTTGGGTAATTCGCAAGCAAAGCAAAAAAAACATGAAATTTAAAGTATTAAGAGATCAAACCCAAAAATAATCATTGTGGAGTTCATTGAAAACATCGTCGATCATAACTCCAACAAGGAGGTAAGACCAAAAAGACAGTGAATAAGAGGAGAGGGAGAAGAAAGGATAGCATCAACTTGGTGGGTGTTTCGTCGGCTGGAAGGTAGCCAAAAACGAGGGAAGCAGTGGCGGTGATTGGTTGAAACTCGCCGGTCATCAACTCCAATGAGTCGACGGCATGAGAGAGGAACATGGAGAATGAGGAGATTGCCGGTGGTGGGTGAAGCAGTGGCGAGATAGAGAGGGGAGGAAGTGAGGGGCATCAATTTTATCGACCGGTTATTCGTGGAGACGCTAGTGTGGGTTCGCTAGAAAGGGCGATGCGCTACTGGAGGGTTTGAGAAAGAGAAAGAGACGGGTTTAAGAGACAGAAAGGGTAGAAGAATTAGGGTTTGGGTATTATTTATATTAAAAGAAGGGTTTAATCTTAGTCGTTGATTGAGGTCAATGGATATGATTAAAATTGAGAGAGATCAATGAAATTTGATATAGGCTTTAAAATTGTAACAAATTAAACTCAATTTAGGTTAAAATTAACATTAATTAGATACAAGAATGGCCAAAAATTAGATAAATTAGGCAAACTGAATTGACTTAGGCTACTATATAATGGCTCAATAATAATAAAAATAATAAGATGTCGCTATTAGAAATGCACTACGCATATTAATATTACGTAAAAAGATATTATAAGATTATCGATAATAAATTTGAGATAAATTAGGTAAAAAATTTAAGAAATGGGATAGTAAAAATAAGAACAATAACAATAGACAATGTATTTGTAAATTATGAGTTTGCTATTGGTGAAAATAGATACTGACAAAATTATGTAAAATATTATATTTGAATTATATATACTATATAAAAATATAAAATTACTTTATAAAATAAATTACATACTTCAAAATCACATGCGACAAGTCTATTTTTTTATACCAAAATAATACATAAAGAAATATTAATATTCAAAATTAATAATTTTGGTAAAATAACATCGTAGGAGAAGTATCGGGAGCTCAAAATTGGATGTCAATAACCTCTACATTCGAATTTTTTCTAATTCCTTTGTGAGTTTTCTTTAGATTTCCCCTGTTCATCTCTGGGTAGAGACTGTTATTTTTCTTGCAATTCTCCAAATCCTTTTCTATATTCTCACCCTCTATATTTAATAAAACTTTTTCAAATGACGCCTCAATCCATTATTTTATAGATTTTCCTATGTTCTTTTTTGCAGCAAGTTTTTTCCTATATTTGTATGAAGTGTTAGAATTCTCTACCTTGTTTTCATCATTGAGTGCAGCCCTGAATACTTTCAAATGTATAAATCTTAGATTGGAACAAACACCCCTGAATACTTGCCTGGTTTAAATCATTTTCTAGATTTTGCATTTACAAATATTGTTATAGGAATAGAATAAACTGTTCTTGTCCAATATGTGGAATTGCAAAGTGGCAAACTAGACAAGTAGCATTTCATCATATAATTACAAAGCAATTTTAAGAAAATTATGTCATTTGGAGTACTCTTCACAGGGTAAAGATGTATTGCATAATTCTAGGAACTATGAGGCCACACGAGATACAATGCCTCTCAAAAATTGCTGTAGAAATGTTAATCGATGAAGCATTTAGGGAATTAAGGCAAGAAATCGAGAGTGCGTTATGTGGAAGCTTAAAGTTTTCAAACTATGAGATGATAAATCAGACGACAAAGAAAACTAAACTATAAACATAATATTATTGATATGCTTTGGTCAAGAGATCTACATATTAAAAATCTAATATTAAACCTATTGGGAGAAATCTCTCCCTAAACAAAACTCTTTAAACGACTACATTGTGAATACTATTGTGTTATGGTATGAGAAGGGAGTCTTTTATATATAGCTGTCCAAAATTTTTCCTCCAAAAAAGAGGTTTGCCAAAAATGGAAAAGTTTTATATTTTTCTTTCAAGAAAAGTAAAAGTAATTGTAGTTACTTTTATTTTCTTTCCAAGAAAAAGTAAAACTTCATTTTGGTAAGAAAATCAGGACAAAAACTCTAACAAATCTCCCCTTTATGGCTTGATTTTCTGCAAAATATTCTTGATCCTCCTTCTCGTGCATAATTCCATTCTTCATATATCACTGTTGTTTGACATGCTTTAAAAATTGAGCCTCTTTGGGTTAAAATATATCAGCCATTTTTGGGTTAAAAATATTAGAGCCCTTTTGCAGGGTTAAAAGTTAGTTTTATTTTCAAATATATGACAACGAGATTATTAAGATATGATTGACAATTGTCTCCACATATAGTTAAACAAAAACTTCATTATCGCCAAACTGGTTGCATCTTGATTTGAAACCACTTTGAACCTATTTAATCTCGTTTCACCAAACCATTGGACCTTTGAATAGTAAGCTCTGATACCACTTGTTGAGTTTGAAATTGAGAAGGTGTCATGCGAAAGCTTAAAGTTTGCAAACCATGAGATAATAAATCAGATGACAAGTAAAACTAAACTAAAAATATAATATTATTGATATGCTTTGATCAAGAGACCTACATATTGAAATGATATGAGAAGGGGTCTTCTATTTTGAAACACATAGTGAAACTATTGTATTATGATATGAGAAGGGTCTTCTATTTATAGATGTCCAAAATCTTTCCTCCAATAAAGAGGTTTATCAAATATGAAAAAGTTTTATATTTTTTTTTCAAGAAAAGTAAAAGTAATTATGGTTATTTTTATTTTCTTTCCAAAAAAAAAGTAAAGCTTAATTTTGGTAAGAAAATTAGGGCAAAAACCCAAACCAAATAAGACTAGAAAGAACATGAGAATTAGCACCATTCATATGAGTGCTTTTGTTTTGTCTTTTCAAGACAACAAAACAAAAGGACAGCCCTCTCTATATCTCGGTCTCGGTTTAGCATCATATATCGCTCTGAAGAGCATTTTTTTGGTTGTAGTGCGGATGTTGGAGCAGCTCCTCTATGATTCATCACAGCAAGTGATGGGAGATGAAATATTATACGATGATCTTGTTTCAAATAACAAAGACTTTTTTTGGTCAAACAATAACTTTATTCAGCCAAGTAAAGTTTGTACATCCAATTAGCTCGTTTGTACTCTAAGGCTAACTCTCAGAAAAGAAACTAAATAACTAACTATGCCTCCCAAAATGACCTAAACTAATGTCAACTTCTATACAACTCACTAGGAAAACTATCTAACTTGTTAAGTATGTGTTTTCAGTTGGGAAGTTTATGCCCCTTGATGAACAGTTGTATGATGATGTCCTTGACCCATACCTGACCTTGTGACACTTGTCATTGAAATCTTCTAGCATTCTTCTCCTTCCAAATCTGATATACTAGTGCAGTGAATACCCATCCAATAACTTCCAACCTTGACTTTCTATTCTTTACTTGTCTGTCAACCCAACAAACTTCATCATTCTAGCCCATGATCTGCCTTTGTACTCCTAGCCACTCGAGGAGCGTCTGCCGCATACAGTAGGAGTATCTACACTCGAAGAATAAGTGCGATAAAGTCTCAACATCTCCTGGATTACATAGCACGCATCCTTGAGCCACTTGCACTCCCCATTTTTTCAATCTATCCACTTTAGCCAATTGTTGTTGCATGGCTAGACAAATTATAAATGCTTTGGTACAATCCCAGAAGCCAATACCAGGTTCTTCCATTGTACTTTTGTGTATTGGAGTCTAAAGGACCCATAAGCTTCTTTAATGCTAGATTTTCCCTGCTTCACAGCTTGTTGTAGTTCAGCCATAACGCTATCCCCTTGTAACCACATTCGAGCATCAAAAATTTTCTAATGATCCAACTTGCCTGTGCAGGGTATGCATATTTTTAATGTTCTCTCTTTTGATGTAGAAAGAATGGATCCATTGAACCCATAATGTGTCCTCCTTCATTGCCACTACCCCTAATAGTTTGTACAAGGTTGCTTTATTCCATAATTGTAAGTCAGTAAGATTCAGTCCACCAGTACGGCTAGGCTAACACAGTGTTTCCCATGCTACTAAGGACCTCTTTGGATGTCTCAGAGTTGCCTGTCCACATGAAAGCACGGTATATGTCATTGACTAACTTAATAACCTTCTTTTGTATGAGAATGATTTGTGAACAGTATCTTTATATCTCAAACAGTACATTTTTTATTAGTTGCACTCTTCCACTATACGATAACATTTTCGTGGACCAACATCTGTTTTTTTTCATTATCTTTTTGACCAGTGGCATGCATTGTTGAATGATAAGCTTTATAGCCAATAAAGGGACCCCTAGGTATTTGAATGGCAATTTTCCCTTTATAAATTGCATATCTTCTATTATCTCTTCCTTAAATATTGATGTGGTTCCAGTCATAGGGACTCCATGTTTGCTCTTAACCCGGATACCTCAGAGAAATGATGAAATGTTTCTAACATTGCTTGAATTGACATCCTATCTGCCCGGCAACCTAAAAAGAGATCAACGGTAAAATAAATATGCACTACTTTGAGTTTACCACATCTGGGGTGGTATTTTAAGTAAGGAGTATTTTTAGCTGCTTTAGGGGCCTATTCAAACACTCCATCACGAATACAAACAGATAAGGGGATATCACATCCCCTTATTGAAGCCCTTTTTCTCACAAAGCTTGGTATAGTCCCAAATTTACCAATAAAGAATAACTTACTGTGGTGACACATTGCATAACAAAGACTTGTTTTAGTTGCTTAGAGATAGAAATCAAGAATTATATGAAAGGTACAAGTACTCAAAGCTAGAGTTTTTTTAAAAGTTGTATCACATAAAGTATTTGTCTGGGCTAAGTGACAAGGGCCTGGCCATGTTATTAGATTTGTTGAGGGATGCATTTAAATTTCCTCAAATTCCCGATTCTTTTTATCAGGCCAAGAAAACTATCAGTAAGATTTGTCTTGATTACCAAAAGATAGATGCTTATCCCAATAACTGTATGTTGTATTGGTGGGATGATGCTAATGAGTAAATGTGAAAGTATTATCACTTAAAGATGGAAGCCTAATAATAAGACTACTGGAAATCGTATAAGTGTTGCATCTAAGAAGAAAGGTAAGAAGAAAACCTAGCCTACAAAATTTTTTGCATTATTTTCCATTAAAACCAAGGTTGCAGAGATTGTTCATGTGCTCTAAGATAGCTTAGTATATGGGATGGAATTTTGAGAACAATAACACAGATGGGATAATGAAACATCCTATAGATGGTGTGGCATGAAAGAGGTTCGGTGCAACTTTGATTAATTTTGCATCTGATCCTCGAAATGTTGGATTTGGCTTAGCAAATGATGGCTTCAACCCTTTTGGGAAATTGAGTACTATTTATAGCATTTCTCTAGTTTTTTTTATTCCATATAACCTTACTCCTTGATTGTGTATGAAATAGATTAATTTAATTTTTTCAATGATTATTCCATGTCCACGCACATCGGGAAATAACATAGATGTTTACCTACAGCCCCTTATAAAGGAGTTGAAAGAGTTGTGAAGTGAGCGTGATGAAACTTATGATTTGTCAAAGAGTATGATGTTTATAATGTGAGCATCTCTTATGTGGAAAATCAGTGACTTTTCTGGGATTGATATCTTGTCCGATTGGAACATACTAGTTTAGAATGTCCTAGTTGTAATTTTGATGCAGAATCTTATCGACTTTGGCATAGTAGAAAATAGTGCTTTATTGGTTATCATCAATTTTTAGCAAAAAATCACAAGTTTAGATTGATGAGACTTCACTTTGATGCTAATGCGGAGGAAAGAAATCCTCCAAGAAAGTTATCTTGGTTGATATTTTACAACAAGTGAAAGATATTAATGTTACATCTCCAAAGTCAACGGAGTTGAATGAGAGAAAAAATGATCTAGACAAAGAAATATTGAGGAAAGTGCAATACAACAATGCAGAAAAAAACATATTCTTTAATCTTCCATATAAGGAATTTGACTGTTGCCCCATAATTTAGATGTCATGAATATCAAAAAAAATACAATAACAACAACAACAAACCCAGTGTATTCCCACCTAGTGGGGTCTGGGGGGGGTAAGATGTACGCAGTCCATACCTCTACCTCTGAAGAAGTAGAAAGGCTGTTTCCGATAGACCCCCGGCTCAAGACACGAGATACCACACAACACATAGTAAAGCACAACACAAGATTACATAACATAAATACGGCACCCATAAGTAATATAAAACAGAGGAAAGCACACAGATTCATAATAAAACATGGAACACGGACTCCCAACAGGAATAAACCCCCACCAAGCAATTCCCTACACTAGCGACTCAAGCTGGCCCTAGTCCTCAGCCCTAATTCGCGTCCTCCAGACCTTCCTATCTAGGGTCATGTCCTCGGTGAGCTGTAACTGCTCTATGTCCCGACTAATCACCTCACCCCAGTACTTCTTCGGCCTACCCCTACCCCGCCTAAAACCATCCAACGCTAGCCTCTCGCACCTACGGATCGGGGCATCCATGCCCCTCCTCTTCACGTGTTCGAACCATCTCAATCGGGCTTCCCACATCTTGCACTCCACTGGAATCACACCAACCTTCTCCCGGATGGTCTCATTCCGAACTCTATCCCCTCTAGTCAGCCCACACATCCAGCGCAACATCCGCATTTCTGCCACCCTCATCTTTTGGATGTGGGAGTTCTTAACTGGCCAACACTCCGCTCCATACAACATGGCCGGACGGACTACCACCCTGTAGAATTTGCCTTTAAGCTTGGGCGGCACCTTCTTATCACACAGCACCCTCGACGCGAGCTTCCACTTCATCCATCCCGCCCCAATACGGTGCGAGACATCCTCGTCAATCTCACCGTTACTCTGGATCACGGACCCGAGGTACTTGAAACTCTCCCTCTTACCTACCTCCTGTGATTCCAGCTTCACTACTACCTCATTCTCCCGCCTCACGTCATTAAACTTGCATTCCACATACTCTGTCTTGCTTCTGCTCACCCTAAACCCTTTAGACTCAAGGGTTTGCCTCCACACCTCTAATTTGTCACTCACACCCCCTCGAGTCTCATCTATCAGAACTACATCATCTGCAAAAAGCATACACCACAGCACCTCCCCTTGAATACGCCGCGTCAACACATCCATCACCAATGCAAACAAAAAGGGACTAAGAGTAGATCCCTGATGCAACCCTGTCCGGACAGTGAAATGCTCTGATTCTCCTCCCGCCGTCCTCACCTTAGTTTTCGCTCCATCATACATATCCTTGATTGCTCTGATATATGCCAGCGGTACTCCACTCACCTCCAAGCATCTCCAAAGCACCTCCCTGGGGACTTTGTCGTAGGCCTTCTCCAGGTCGACAAATACCATGTGTAGTCCTTATTCCTCTCCCTATACTGTTCCACCAACCTCCGTACCAGGTGAATTTCCTCCGTCGTCGAGCGGCCAGGCATAAATCCAAACTGGTTTTCTGAAATAGACACTATCCGTCTCAGCCTCACCTCGACCACTCTCTCCCAGATCTTCATAGAGTGGCTCAATAACTTAATCCCCCTATAGTTATTGCAATTCTGGATGTCCCCCTTATTCTTCTAGAGAGGTATCATGGTGCTCCACCTCCAAGCCTCGGGCATCTTTGCCGTCTTGAAGATTTCATTAAACAATCCAGTCAACCACCTAACACCAGCCTCTCCAACGAACTTTGAAAACTCCATCGGTATCTCATCCGGCCCCGTCGCCCTACCCCTTCGCATTCTGCGAACAGCCTGTCTAACCTCTTCTACCTTAAAACATCTACAATAGCTAAAATCCCGACACTCCTCAGAGTTCTCCAATTCCCCTAACACAATAGCTCTATCCCCTTCGTCATTCAAGAGCCTATGAAAGTACGACTGCCATCTATTCTTAATGTGGCCGTCCTTTACCAACACTCTACCATCCTCCCCCTTAATGCACCTCACCTGATCGAGGTCACGACCCTTTCTCTCCCTAGCCTTAGCGAGTCTAAACAACTTTTTCTCCCCTCCCTTCCCCTGTAACCCTGCATACAAGCTCTCAAAGGCGGCCATCTTAGCTGCCGTGACTGCTGCCTTAGCCTCCTTCCTCACTAGCTTATACTCTTTCCTGTTTACCCGCTTCTCCTCTTCGTCCTTAATCTCCACCAACTTGGCATACGCCTCTTTCTTGGTCCCCACTTTCTTCTCCACATCTTTATTCCACCACCAATCCCCCTGATGGTGCCCGGCCCGGCCCCTAAAAACCCCCAACACCTCACTTGCATTCTCCCTGATGCACCTAGCCGCCCTATCCCACATACTATCCACGTCTCCCCTACACTCCCACACCCCCATTCCCGCCAACTTCTCCCCTATTTCCCACGCATTCACTGGCGTCAGGCCGCCCCACTTAATTCTAGGTCTACACTCCCTATTCCTCCTCTTTCTATTCTTCTTTATACCCAAATCCATAACCAAGAGCCTATGCTTTGTTCAATGATAGAGATAAGTCAAAGAATAATATTAAGGCACGAAAAGATCTACAAGATATAGGTTTAAGGCGTGAACATTGGAGGATTATAGGCTTGGCGTGTTTACAATTCCTAAAAAAAAACAAAAAAGAGGTCTTCCTTAGAACTTTAAAAAATGTCTCAGTGCTGGATGACTACTCAAGTAATATTTCTCATTATATTGATTTGAAAAATACAAAGATCTTCGTATAAAAAGTCATTATTGTTACATCATTATGCTGCAATTGCTAGCAATAGAAAATCGCAATATGCTATCAAATGAGGTTGTTGCAGTCATAGTAGAGCTTTATTATTTTTTCAGACAACCTTGTCTTTAAAGTTTGAGACTTGAGGACCTGAAAGAATTGCAAGATCCGTATTGTGCTCACACTTTGTCACAAGGAGATATTATTCCCTCTATCTTTCTTTATGGTTCATTTAATAGCACATCTAGTGGGTCAAGTAATACAAGATAGCCCAGTACATTATAGGTGGATGTATTATTATTAAAAGGTATGATATTTCTCATGTAGACTTTTTAATTAATCTTGGATACTACTTTAATCTAAGTAGTTGTCCTATAACTATTTCTTTTTTTGGTCATAGGTTATTTAGACATTTTAAGTCCCTCGTGGAGAATATGTCACAAACAGAAGGTTCCATAGCTGAAGGTTAGCTTGTTAAAGAAGCTCTAATGTTTTGTTCTCGTTATTTTGAGGGAATTGAGTCAATGGTGAATGGTCCTAGATGAGTAAATGATGAACCAAATCTTATTAAAGCATCTAAAATGTTCTCTATGTTCCTTCCACAAGGTAAAACAGTTAGAGGCTCTATGTTTCCCTTGACACCTTTGGAGAAGGTTCAAGCTCATTGATATGTGTCAATTAATTGTGAAGCGGTGAAGCTATAAATTAAGTAAATGAAGTTGGCATTCTTAACAAAGACTTTAGATTTAAAGTGATTAAGATTAATACTCTGAAATATTTTGAATTGAATTTAGGAGTTATATAAGAAGAAGCGCAGGAGGAAGAAAACCTTCAAGAACAGATATAGAGAGGAGTTAATAGAGAGTTTCTTGACTGGTTCCCAAAGAGGGTGAGTGAATGACATAATAATGTTTGCTTAGCGCATAGTCTTTTTATTTAGATTTAATATATTTAACTAAAATAATAAAATTATTTTTAGATTATGAACCCAGAAATTGTAGACACAATCTCCATCGGTATGAAGTTCCTAGCACGAGGTCCAGCACCACAAGCTAGAAGGTTCATTGCTTATAACATTAACGAATATGAATTCCGATCAAGAAAACAAGGGTTTGAAACTTAAAATAGTGAGACTTTTCTTACCTCCAACACCTCTTGTATTGCATCTAGTGCTGATAGAAATGCAAAGCAAGAAGACCTGCCAAATTATGGGAAGTTAAAAGATATAATTGAGCTTAATTATTACGGCCGAGTCATAGTTGTGCTCTTTAAATGTCAGTGGGCTGACACTACTAAGGATAGAGGCTTCAAAAAAGATATTTGAATTTTAATTGTGTCAATTTTTCTAGATTGATTCATACTGGTGATCGCAAGGATGATGAACCTTATATTAAAGCATCGAAAGCAAATATGGTTTACTATGTTGATGATGAAACTGATGAAGGATGGAGTGTGGCTATACATCTAAAGCCAAGAGATTTGTTTGATATGAGAGGAGTTGATGAAGAAGGAATATATGAGAATCTGCCCTACCAATAACAAGAACTTGAACAATTTTTTGATGTTCATTATCAAAATATCCAAATTACAATAGATGAGCATATGTCTGGATAGCAAACTTCTCTCTTTTCACTGTTTATATGTTTGGAAAGTAGATGCAAAGGTAATAGTTATCTCCCTGTGTACAATTTTTGCCATTGATTGTTGGAGTAGATAAATTTCACCAGATAACAGTGGTTAATTTGAAGTTATAAGAACAAGCGACTAGAAGCCTTTTTCTATTTCCTGTTATTTGTATGGAATTCTCAGGGAATTTTATTTTCAATTTAGATTCACAAGAAAATACAAGAAAGCTTAAGGTGAAGGTTTGAGAAGTGTTAAATTTACCTTGGGAAGAACGTATTGTGGTCCCATTCAATTTTGTGGATCAAGTTGGTGAAGCACAAGGCCTTTACACAGGCTTATGTGGTCTTTTAGCAGGGGATTGTTCCTTATTTCCAATTGGCTTTGATAAATGGCCGAATATGCCTCAATCATATTTCAACAATTTCTTTTATACCATTATAAAAGTAATCTCTATATTTTTGCAATTATATCTTTCGACTTTATATTTGAATGTAAAAGATAAACCAATCAGTTTTTATTTTTAAAGACCCATATTGATTGTGACAAATGAGGATGGCATGGTTATATGTTTATCTCTCTATTGCAGAGAAATGGGTTGGAAATAGGCAGACATTGTGGAAAGAGTTCAAAACTCCACTTAATACCAAAGATAAAATCAGAAATAATGTTCCAATAGTGCTCAGGATCAGTGAAATTATTTTGCAAACTACCATTTCAGAATTGATACTCTAATGGTGAAGGACGCTCAGCTTCTGAAAGGGACAACGCAGCGAGGTAAAAGGCAATTACAGACGAAAGGAAAATAAGTAGAGTTGAGTGCGAATTTGGGGGAATCGAGAGCGAAATCCATCGGGTCGGAGGGCACAGCTGAATCTAGACCAGTGAAGCAAGATTCAGCTATGCACAACCATGAGACAAGCAAATCTATGGAAATTGACGAATGTAAGAACACGGAAACTGCAAAATTTAATGGAACAATAACTTTGAGTAAATCAACTGATAGGAACAAGCAAATTAAGGTGGGGAACATTTGGAGTGAGGTGTTGTGGAAATCTCCTACCAGAATTGGGGAGGCTTTCTCGAGTAATGGCAAGAAATTATGGGAAAATGAAGTAGAAGAGAAAGCTGAATTGATGAAAAGTAAAGAATCAATATATGTAATACCCCAAAAGTTCAGACATTTTTAGGATCACGCTTCAAACTATTGAGTAATAAATTTTAGTGCTTTGGTCGTGCTATGATCAAGTTTGATGCATATTAAGGCCTCAAAAGTTTCCTAGCTAATAGAAGAATCAAAACATTTCCTTACCGATTGAATTCTTAAGAAGGATACTGGTATAGTCAAATTCAAATGAATATGTCTCTCATTATGCTATTAATTTCTAAGCTCATAACCCACCAACATATATATAATTGAATTATCTTTCCAACGATACCAATTTAGCCTAAATCCGATATCGGAGCAAGGAGATATGCCCATTTTACTCCAGCATGTCAGGTTGGAAAACTGAGTGACGACATTCGTGATAAGCTGTCACAAGCGTGACGACTTATCACCAATGTCGTCAGCCCTGGGAAGATTTCCACCCCCAGTGACGACATTTTGTGATAATTCATCACACCCGTGATGGCCTATCACCAATGTCGTTAACCTTAACTAGAAAATCAAGATTTCACCTTTTTGTGACGACATTTCGTGACGACTTATCACCAGCTTGACGACTTGTCACGAATGTCGTCAACTATTTTTTTCAGCAATTGAGGGATGTTTTTGCAAGGGTATTTTGATTTTTTCCTTCACTTCCCACGACTTATAACCCTCAAGGAGGGTATTATCTTCCATTCTCTTTAGTTAAACATCTCAAAAAGCTCTCTCATACACTCTCAACCACAAGATTAGGGTTTTCTCTTAAGATCATCTCCTCAAGAACAAGAACATTCTCTCCTAAAGGGGTTAAACCCTAGTCAATAAAAATCAAGAGCAAGCCTAAGGATTTCTTCAAGAACCTTCAAAAACATTAGATCTCTTTCAAGATTCAATCACTAAGGTATGCGTAGTGTTCATCCATGGATGAAAGGGATCCATGGAT
>NC_061114.1:129589015-129642489 GCF_002878395.1 Capsicum annuum | reverse complement strand
TTAAACATTTCAAAAAGCTCTCTCATACACTCTCAACCACAAGATTAGGGTTTTCTCTTAAGATCATCTCCTCAAGAACAAGAACATTCTCTCCTAAAGGGGTTAAACCCTAGTCAATAAAAATCAAGAGCAAGCCTAAGGATTTCTTCAAGAACCTTCAAAAACATTAGATCTCTTTCAAGATTCAATCACTAAGGTATGCGTAGTGTTCATCCATGGATCCCTTTCATCCATGGAGCTTAAGAATCATGTTTTAAATTATAAATTATGATTTTCTTGTTGTGTTACGACTATATTCATGTTCATGATTGTTGTTTGGATTCAAGGTTGTATCTTGATGTGTTTTTCATGAAGCATGTGATTAGGTTAGTTGAAACCCATGAATTTTGGATAGATTAAGATTGTCAAATTGATAAGTACACCTATGCCCAAAGTTGTACATGTTAGGTGTTTGATAAAATGCCAAGAATGATAGAATCCATGTTTTTATGACTTAATAGTGCTTAAATGACAAGCCCATGTTCTACTCTTTATGACTCCATATAAACTTCACGTTATTGTTGTGTGTTGTTACTGTGATATGGAATGAGCATGCTATTGAAACAACGCGAGTATATACATATTGTGCACATCCCCTTTCATGTATAAGATGTTGAAAACCAAGTATAGTATGAAATCCCCTACTTATGATATTGTGAATTGTGGACTCTATTCTTATGATCAAGTCAGTCATGTGTGTCAGTTTCCTTCCATCGAGTCCTAGGGGTACTTGTACCCGAAAAATATAGTTGTATGCCTAGAGCCATTTCATGTTATCACGATACTCTCAGTCAAGACATGATCTATAAAACTTAGACAGTTATGTGACTCGGGAAATCTCAGAAATCTCATGATCTTAGTTAATTCTTAGATAATAGTACTGTTCCGTCAGTCAACAGAAGTTAGTTACTCAGTCCATGTACAGTCAGTTAATCATGTTCAATCTCTTTAGATGGAGTAGAAGTTAGCACCAAGTGAACCCAAGGATGGGATCTTACCTGCCAGATAAGGGCGTTATTCTTAGCAATCATCCTTATATTCCAGAACTACGTAGCCAGCATAGGTTGAGACATATTAACCTATCAGATTAGGGTTGATGAGGTGATTTGACCTGTCAGACCAGGGTTCCACCATTCTTATTAGGGTAACCTGCCAGATAAGGGTCACTCACAGCTGCCTTACCAGTGGCGCGGTATTGACACCCTTCTAATTAGGGCACAGATTGGACCCCAGCTCAGCTATTATAGCGCATTTGGGGCATGTCGATTAAACAACTACCTCCCACAGTTTTAGTCTCAGTCACAGTAAAAGAACTCAGATAGTTCTTCAGATTTCAGTATACCAAGACTATCAGATATAGTTAATTCAATTACAGTACGGAACTCAGGTAGTTCCATCAGATTCTGGACTGTCAGACACAGTCATCCATGTAATCAGAAACCCCATTATTATTCATGTTAGATATCAATAAACCATGTATTAGCGTACAGATCTAGATATCACGTATTCACGATCTCAGTTACTATGTATGCATGTTTGCACTCTCACATTCATATTAGTCATTCAGTTAGCACTACTCATGCATGTAAGCCCTTTTGCATATAGCCTACCTCATTCGTATACTCAGTACTTTTAGTTGTACTGGCGCATTTGCGCTATGGTGCTTTCTTTTATGTTACACTATAGGTTTAGAGCCACGAGTTCCAGATCATAAGTAGCAGTCATATTTCAGTATACAGAGTTGTAGTGAGTCCTCTTCATTCGAGGATGATATGATTTGACTTTATTTATTTCCTTCGGTTATCTTTCAGTTTACGGAGTGAGTTGGAGACATGTTTCTTCAACTCCTTACTTAGACAGCATTTAGAGGCTTTCAGATTTATTTCAGATTTGTTTCAGACTTCAGTTGTTTTGGGTATTTGTTACCCCATATGGATGTTATGATTTGTCAGATATTTTATTTAGTTGAACCTTATGGCCTATTGTTCATGTTTTCTACATTTTACATGTATATTATGCAATGTACAGGTATAGATATTAGTCATGGGTTAGCTTGTGGTCCTTCGAGGTCATAAGCACCGTGTAGCATTCTGGTTCAGAAAATTGGGGTGTTACAATATAGGATGACTTTGTCATCTTGAAGCTCGATAATGTTGGATACAAATTGGATTATGTTGCTCTATATAAATATGGTGCTTAGTAGGTGGTGGAAATTGGACTAGATGATATCTAATCTAAGATAGCATACTAGGGAAACATGGTGGTGTGTTATGTTCTTACAGCACATCCATATTTTCAGGTGATTCAAGATTATATTCAGACTTTGGGGAATGCGTGGGATTGATAAGGTAGCTATGCTGAAGAATGGAGTGATAGTGGTGAGATTTGACACTTTGTTAGGGAAACAAAATGTGTTATAGGGTGGTATATTATCACGATCTGACCGCGGGCCTAGTCTTGACAGGTATCTTAAGACCACCAAGGATCGGAGACCACCCACATAGTCTGTTCAACAAAGAAAAATCCAAATAATAACAAAGAGGAAGACAACCAAAGAATAAAGAAAAATAGTTAATGTAACTCAAAAATAAGCTATAAGAGTCAACAACACCATCTAACCCACACATGCCAAAAGCCTATACACCATATCCAAATATGAAATTAGGTTGGGGCATGCCCCCCACCATGACAGAGACAATGACAATGATAATGTTAGTATGAACTCTTTAATTCTAAAATATGGAAAGAAATCAATGGAATGATCAAGATTTCTATAGGATGGAAGCTCACCACCACTTCACAGCGAACCAACCGACGAAGCATATCACTTAACGTTGCATAAGGGTAAAAGAAGTACCTATGGGACCTACATTATAAAATAATGTAGCGTCCTAGGATGGTTAGCGGGGTGAGTGTTAGCATGTAACTCAGGATAGGGTTAAAATAATGTCATTTCAAAATCAAGTCCGTACTTAATGTACATGCATACATACATATATATAAGATGCTGGAATAGTAAATAAGGTTTAGCATGATATTTAAAACAATTAACATGGACTGTGTAGCTCTAACCATCCTAAAGACACCCATGGGCAATATAGGTCTGACTCCCCCCCCCCCCCAAACCCGAAATGGCCCCAGTGCATATTAGTTACACGAATTGGAGAAATTCGAGGAAGATTCGGGGAATCCAAGATCTCGGCCATTCTAAAACATATATATATATATATATATAAAGTGTGAACTATGCACACGGCCACCAAGACCCCCATGCCAGTAAAAGTGATTTTCAGTATCGGTCACCCTTGGGACTTCCACCTTCTACGGCGAGCTACACAACCCCATTTAAGCCCCAATTTAAATATTTACACATAAATCATCCATTTAACCAAGGAGTCAACCATTTAGGTATTTACTGAATGGTATCGTCATACCAATTAATTATGCTTGCAAGTCAATTCCATTATGCCAAACCAAGCCAATTAGCCATAAGACTCCAAAGTTCCAATTTAAAATCAATCCATGGCCACCAAGGCCTTTTTAAACCATTTATATTCCATTAGCCTTTTTATGCAATGCAATATTTTCAAACATGGTTAAATTATGCATATAGCCATGTTTCAAGCCAATTTCATAAGGTGGGTTGAGGTTATTACCAAATCCATAGTTTGGGGGAATCCATGACCCCATTCCATTTACCATGAACATACACCCAATGAGTTCAAAAATCTATCAATAAAGCATAAACAAATGCATGTAAACCATGGAAATACCATTTAAACAGAACCATCTGAAACCTTCAACCCAAATTCCAAAATCAAATATTAAAACCACATAAATATCAAACCATTGTATGCCATGATAAAAATACAAGTTCAGGGAAGAGATACATACCTGAGAACACTAAGAATTTGAAGAAGAAACCACACTTTGAGCCCTAGATGACCAATCCTTACAAACCCTAGCTTTGTTCTTGACTTGGGAATTTAAGAGAAAAAAGAGTGTTTATGTTATGTTTAATTGGCAAAAGTAGGGCTAAGGGAATGTTTATGTCGTGGAATAGTAGTGAGTTAAGAGAAAAAGACCACCATGACCTTAATGAAATAGTGTAGGAATTTTAACTCCCAGTCGCTATGGATCACGTAAAGAATCGTAATCACTGGTCACGAGTCGTCGTCAAGACTCGTAGCCTTGGCAAAAACTCAGGGCCTCCTTACATATTTGGTCACGAGTCCTACCCTACGACTCGTGGAGTCTAGTCATTACAATACAGCAATCTTGGGCCATCTCACTACTATGGTCACGAGTCCCTCACCATGACTCTTGACAATACCTTATGACTCGTATGTTCCCAAATTGACCATGACAAAAACTTAGGGAAACTTTACTGGTTTGACCACGATTTTTTCTATGCAACTCGTGATGAGTCTTCATGGCTCATCGCCTGAGTCGTACCTTGAGCAGTAAGCACAATTACTGAGAAAAATTTAGAGTTCAAAAACCTTGGGAATTATACTACCCCCTACCCTCCCCCCCCACCGAATCATTTATTCCCAAATGAGGAGTTAAGGCACCTCATTCATACAAATACAAGACAAAAAGCAACCACAAAACCATAAACAACATACTAAAAGTGATTAGAATAAGATAAGTGAATACCTTAAGCATGATCATCCAATCTAGAGAACAAAAATAGGTACTTGGCCTTCATATCCTCTTCAACTTCCCAAGTAGCTTCCTCCACCTTTTGATTCCTCCAAAGAACCTTTACCTAAGAGACATCGTTAGTCCTCAACTGGAGAAATTACCTATCCAAAATCTCAATCGAGGCTTCCTCATAAGATAAGGAATTCAAAACACCAATATTCTCAATAGGCACATTCAGAGAAGGATTACCAACACGCTTCTTCAACATCGACGCATGGAAAATCAGATAAACGGAACCCAGACTTGCAGGCAAATCCAACTCATATGCAACTTCTCTACTCTCCTCAAAATCAAATACGGACCAACATAACGCGGACTAAGATTTCTCTTCTTCCCAAATCTCATCACTCCCTTAATAGGATAAACTTTTAAAAATGCCCAATCACCTACATCAAACTCTAACTCTCTTCGCCTTATATCCTCATAAGACTTTTTGTGACTTTGGGCAGTCTTAAGACTTTCTTTAATTACCTTCACCTTCTTCATGGCTTGGTGAACCAATTTAGAACCAAACAACTAACCTCACCAACCTCAGACCACCCAATAGGATACCTACATATCCTACTATAGAGAGCCTTTAATAGAGCTATCCCAATACTAGATTGATAACTATTATTACACGCGAACTCAATTAGAAGTAAGTGATCCACACAAATTCCCTTAAAGTCAATCATCCAAGCCCTTATCATATCTTTCAAGGTTTGAATAATTCATTCCACTTGTCCATCTATTTGAGGGTGGAAAGCGATGCTAAGGTTCACCTTAGTTCCAAAACCTTTTTGAAATGACTGCTAAAAGTGAGAAGAAAATTATGTACCACGATCTAAAATAATAGACACAGTTTCTCCATGCAATCTATCTCCCCAATGAATAAATAAGCGTAATTCTATCCAAAGTAGGTAGTCCTCATAAGCAAGAAGTGAGCCGACTTAGTCCTTCTATCCACAATAATCCAAATCAAACTATACTAATTTTGAGACCGCAGAAGACGTGTAATGAAATCCATATTAATTATCTCCCACTTCCATATGGGCAACGCTATCTCTTGAGACATACTATCGGGTCTCAAGTGTTTTACCTTCACTTGCTGACAAACCATACATTTAGTCATGAATTTTGCCACATCTCTTATCATATTGTTCCACCAGTAAATCTCCTTCAAATCATTGTACAGCTTCGTCGAACTTGGATGAACAATATACTTTGAGTCATAAGCCTTATTCAAAATCCTTTCCCACAGCCCATCCATATCAGGAACACACAACCTACCTTGATACCTCAGAATACTATCACCACCAATCTCAAAGTCCATAACTTTTTGTTGACCTGCATTATCCTTAATCTGCATAAGGATGGGATCCAAAGCATGTTTGTCCTTTACTTTGTCACCAAGAGATGATTTAACCACTTTTTGCATAATTACCCCTCCATCCTCAGAGTCTAAAAGAAAAACTCCAAAGTTGGCCAACCGGTGAATAACCTTTACCAATCCTCTTTTCTCCTCATTCATATGAGATAAGCTCCTCATGGACAACCTGCTATGAGCATTAGCAACTACATTAACTTTACCTGGATGATAGTGAAGACTCATATCATAGTCTTTTAGTAACTCAAGACACTGCCACTGTCGAAGATTCAACTCGGGTAAGCACATACTGTAAGCTTATATGATTTAAATAGATGTCTACATGCACCCCATACAAATAATAGCACCAAATCTTCAAAGCAAAACCACAGCTACCAACTCTAAATCATGAGTCAGATAATTCCTTTCATGAAACTTAAGCTGCTTAGAAGCATAGGCCAAAACCTCACCATGTTGCATCAAGACATAACCTTGCCTATGCGGGATGCATCATAATATACCACAAACTCATCAGTACCCTTAGGCAGGGTCAATACTGGCGTAGAAGCCAACTTATCCTTCAACTTTTTGAAGATACCATCACAAGCATTGGACTATAATAATTCACCTTTTTCTATGTCAACTTCATCGACGAAGCAGCAGTAGAAGAGAAACTCTCCACAAACCTCCTATAATACCCAGGCAAGCCCAAAAAGCTCTGAATATCAATTGGAGTCGTGGGTCTAGGACACTTCTTAACTGCCTTAACTTTTTGTGCATCCACCTTGATCCCTTCACTAGAAAAAACATGCCTAAGAACACAATTTGGAGGTGATTTAGCATACAACCTTTGATCCTAAAAAGTCAGCAACACAATTCAGAGGTAATTGGAATAATCCTCCTCACTCTTAGAATAGACCAAAATATCATCAATGAAGACACTAACAAACA
Organism: Capsicum annuum; assembly: GCF_002878395.1. Classification (NCBI taxonomy): domain Eukaryota; kingdom Viridiplantae; phylum Streptophyta; class Magnoliopsida; order Solanales; family Solanaceae; genus Capsicum; species Capsicum annuum. The sequence continues at coordinate 129,635,447 of NC_061114.1, read as the reverse complement.
AGTCTAAAAATTGCCTGAAGACTCGATTCATAAGATCCAAAAAGTATTTGGGGCATTAGTTAATCCAAATGACATAACTAAGAGCTCTTAGTGACCATACTGGTTTTGAAAAATAGTCTTGGGGATATCGCCCTCCCTAATTTCAATTGATGATTGCCCGAATGAAGATCAATCTTAGGAAAACATCTGGCACCCTGAAGATGGTCGAAAAGATCATCAATCCTAGTAAGAGGATACTTATTCTTCACGGTCACCTTATTCAACTGTCAATAGTCGATACACATCCGAAGAGAACCATCCTTCTTATGCATAGAAAGCATCGGAGAACCTCACGGATAAATACTAGGATGGATGAAACCCTATAAAAGAGATTTTTTAACTACTCTTTTAGCTCATTCAACTTAGCCGAAGCTATTCTATAAAGAGGAATAGAGATAGGATAGGTATTTTGTAGAATATCTATCCCAAAGTCTATTTCCCTATCGAGAGAAATGCCTAGAAAATCCTTAAAAAACAGTTTAGAAAATTCGTTCACCACGGGGAAAGATTGCAAAGAGGGAACTTCAAAATTAAAATCTTTAACCCAAACCAGATTAGAAAGACACCCTTTGGAAATCAACTTTCAAGCTCTAAGCTAATAAATAAACCTCTCTTTTTAGCACGAAGGAGCTTCCCTCCCATTCGACTACCAGATCATTAAGGAATTGAATATTGACCTTTCGAGCCCTATAAACTGAAGAAGCATAGCACGAATAAAGCTAACCCATACCCAAGATCATATCAAAATCTACCATATCAAGATCTACTAAATCCAACAAGGTCTCCTAATAAAAGATAGACACCACACAACCCCTATAGATCTTTCTAGACATAATAGAGTCACCCACCAAAGTAGATATAGAAGAAATATCAGAAATACTTTTGGGACCAAAATCGAAATACACAGCCACATATATGGTAACATAGGAAAGGGTGGACCCCAGATTAAGAAAACAATATACATTACAAGAGAAGAGCTTTAACGTACCAATAACAACATCAAGTGATTCCTTAGTTTCCTAACGGGTGGCAAGAGCATAGAGGCAATTTTAGCCAGTGCCGATACAAGAACTAGCACCCTTTGGTGTAGAGGCCAAAGAAGTGGTGACCAAAACTATTTTAGCCCCAGTAGCTACCTTAGCTGCGGGATAGTCTCGATGTATGTGACCAAGCTAACCATAATTAAATCACCTATTTCTTCCCTCATCACAATAAACCCAGTGAAGTTAACCATAAAATCTTCAAGGAAGATATGGCGAGGCTGACTAAGCTCCACTAGATTGAGATTGGGCACCTTATGCCTTGGGACCACTACTTGTTTGAAATTAACGATCACCAAATAGCTTCAGATAAGGAGCACTAGCCAAAGAATATGAATCAGAATTTCCTCAAGTCTTCTTTCTGCTCCACTGCCTACCATCCCTTACATTATTCTACTGACCCCCCACTCTACTCTAAATATCTAATCTTCTTATTTTGCTTTTCTCCCATCTTTACCTACTTTTTTTTTCTCATCCTCAACTTGTTGCATATAAACCACACACCTAGAGATATCCATATCATTGATCAACGTGGCAGCCTTACACTCCAATATAATGTCACATAACAAACCCAAAGCAAACTTTCTCATTATAGCCTTCATACTAGATACCAACTCCAGAGCATAACAAGACAACTAATGGAACTTTAGGGCATACTCCCTCACACTTATCCTACCTTGTCTTAAGTTCACAAACTCTTTGGACTTAGGTTCCCTCAACTCCTGAGCAAAGAAATGATCAAGAAAAGCACCAGAGAACTCCTCTCACATTGCCTGCTCAGCTTTTTCTTCCTTCAACTTCTCCCACTCCTCATACTACTAATATGCCATATCTTTCAGCTGATATGTAGAAAACTCTCCACCTTCTACATAAGTAGCATGCATCACCCTAAAGATATTCTCCATCTCATCAATAGACCCTTGAGAATCCTCCTCAACCTTAGAGATACTAAAGGTTGGAGGATTCAGCCTCATAAACTAACCAACTCGAGTAACCTCAGATAAAACCATAGCAGAACCAATAGGACTAGATTGGCGAGACTGAGATACCACTAATTAGGTATGCAGATGAATGCACTGACGGAACTCTATATTACAAATATCCCCCTGAGGTGATTGAGCATGAGTTTCACCAGCTGGAGAAGGACTAGTGGGGACCAGTGGAAGCCCAAGTGGAGAAACACAATTAGGAGCAGGGACCCTAGATCGGGTCTGTACTCTATAACAGGGCAAGTCCCCTCCACATTACCCTTAGATGAGATAGAGGTTCCGGTAGAGTTTCTGCAAATATCATATCTTTGAGGAGGCAAGATCTGAAATGCAAGACAACCAATGTCTTGTAGCCCAAAATACAACACAAGAAAGAGAAACATTCCTAAATGTCTTGTAGCCTCCCCCTTATAAGTATGGTGAGTTACACACACATAAAATAGACTCTAATCAATACTAGTTTGTGGACACCTGATGACAATAAACCTATGCTCTAATACCAAGCTTGTCATGACCCGACCCAGGGCCTAGTTGTGATCGGTATCTCCATACCACTAACGAACGAAGACCACCCTTATAACCTATTCAACCAAACAAAATTGAAATAAAAATAAAGTAGAAGATAACTAGAGAATAAGGATAAAATATTTAATGTAACTCAAAAATAAGCTCTAAGAGTTAACACCATCCAACCCACACATGTCCACAAAAGCCTCTAAACCATAGTTGAATATCAGACTAGATCAGGACATGCCCCCAACTATGATAGTAACAATGAAAATAATAATGTTAATATGAACTCTTCAATTCTAGAATATGGAAATAAACTGATGGAATGACTAAGATTTCTGGAAGATGAAAGCTCACAACCTACCGCAAACCAACCAACGAACCGGATCACCTAACGCTGCATAAGGGTAAAAAATATCTTTGAACCCTACATTATGAAACAATGTAGAATCCTAGGATGGTTAGCGGGGTGAGCGCTACATGTAACTCAGGATAGGGATAAAATAATGTCATTTCAAAACCAAGTCCAAACTTAATGTACATATTCACATAAATGAATACATACAAATATATAAGATGTTGGAAAAGGGAACTAGGTTTAGCATGAGATTTAAAACCATTAACCTAGATTGTGTAGCTCTAACCATCCTAAAGATACCCACGATCTATATGGGTTTGGCACCCCCCAATAGAAGAGCCCTAGTGAGTTTTCGTTGCACGAACCAGAGAAATTTGAAAAGGGGCCAGGGAATCCAAGACCCCAGCTATTCCAAAATGTATATATAAATTGCAAACTATGCACACGATCACCAAGGCCCCACACTGGTAAACGTGGTTTCCAACATAGATCCACTAAAGATTTCACCTTTCATAGAGAGCTACACAACCCTTTTTACACCCAAATTAAAATATTTAATCATAACCCTTCATTTAACAAGGAGTCATCCATTTAGACATTTACCGAATGGTATCATCATACCAATTAATTATTCTTGCAAGCCAATTCCATTATGCCAAAATTAGCCATAGGACTTCAAAGTTCCATTTTGAAATGATTTCATGGCCACCAAGGCCTTTTAAAACCATTTATATTCTATTAGCATTTTTAAGCAATGCAATAGTTTCAAAAGTAGTTAAATTATGCATATAGTCATGTTTCAAGCCAATTTCATAAGGTGGTTTGAGTTTATTACCAATTTTAATCCCAAAATCCATAAGTTTGAGGAATCCATGACCCCCATTCCATTTAACATGCCCATGCACCCAATGAGTTCCAAAATCCATTAATAAAGCATAAATAAATGCATGTAAACCATGGAAGTACCATTTAAACAAAAACCATCCAAAACCCTCAACCCAAATTCCAAAATCAAACATTAAAACCACATAAATATCAAACTATTTCATACCATGATAAAATACAAGTTTAGGGTAGAGATACATGCCTAAGAACACCAAGAATTTGGATAAGAAACCACACTTTGAGCCCTAGATGACCAACCCTTAAAAACCCTAGCTTTATTCTTGACTTTCAAATTTGAGAGAGAAAATAGTGTTTATGATATGTTTAATGGGTGGAAATAAGGCTAAGGGAATGTCTTATGTCGTGGAATAGTGGTGGGGTAAGAGAAAAAACCACCATACCCTTAATAAAATCGTGCAAGAATTTTTACTCCCAGTCACTATGGGTCATGTAACCACTCATGATCACTGGTCACGAGTCATCACCAAGACTCACAGCCAGGGGAGAAACTTAGGACCTCCTTATTGATTTGGTCATGAGTCCCACCCTATGACTCATGACCTTAATCGATGAATCGTAGAGTCTAGTCGTTACCAAGAAAACAACCTTAGGCCATCTCACTGCTAAGTTTATAAGCCCTCACCATGACTCTTGACATTACTTATGACTCATATGGTCCTAGTCATGACCATGATAGAAACTTAGGGAACCTTACTAGTTTGACCGTGTTTTGCTCTATGAGACTCATGATGAGTCTTCATGACTCATCACTTAAGTCGTAGCTTGAGAAGTAAGCACAATTACAATTAAAAATTTAGAGTTCAAAAACTTAGGTTATTATATATATATATATCACTTCGACAACAAACCATTCACTTTCAAGGAATGGACTCATAAATTAGAGTTTTCCAAGGAAGAATTAAAAACAGTCTGAATATGGATCAAATTCCTTGATTTTGACTTTAAGTATTGAAGTAAGACTATACTAAGAAAAATTGATAGCATGCTCGGGAAGCCAGTAATGGTAGACCATAATAAAGAGGCAAAGAATGGTTTAAAATTTACGAGGATTCTTTTTGAGGTGGAATTGGTTTTTAACTGCCTAATGAAGTAAAATTAAAAATAAAAAAGGTAAACTAGTGGAGTAGCCTGTGCAATAAGTTTTGGAGCCTTCAATCTATCTATATATTTTGCAACAAATGTGGACATGAGGATTCTATGTGAAAAATAAAGAAGAAGGTTCCAAAAACAAATGATAAAACCCCTAAAAGGCTAGCAGTTCAACAATCTTTGCAGAAAGATGAAGGTCTAACTACGAAAGATATGTTGAAGAAGTAGGTTGAGAAGCCACTCCACAAACCAATACGGTGGTTGATATGGAGAAGAATCTAACTCCAATTCGTAAGGATGATCAAATTATCACAAGTATAGAAGGGTGGCAAACACCAGCTAAAGTAGGACGAGTACCAAGTAAGCATAATACAGGTTGACAAAGGAAGGCTAGTGGTAACTCTTTACATGCCTTACAACAGGTTGAAGAGATGTAGGTAAATCATATTAATGGGGGTGGTTATATTATTCCTACATCTAGGAATAGTAAACCAACTTGTTTTGAATTTATGGGGGTTTAATGCTCCTAATAAGCAAGAGGATGTTAAGATCCTTTGCAATGATAAAAAGGTGAGTCTGATAGGCTTACTTGAAACAAAAAAAAGAGAGAGAAACTTAATCAGTTAGAAAATTTTATATTTGCTGGCTGGAAGTATATTAGTAATATTAACGGTCACTATAATTAAAGTTTTAAGGTAATCTTAAGGTCAGATTATTATAGGGTGAGTTTGATAAACAAATCTACACAATAGTTCACTTGTGAGGTGATATTTACTCCTTTACAACTTACTTTTGAGGTTACTTATGTATATGTTTTTAATACTAAGGATGAGAGAAAGGAATTGTGGGGTAATTTAGTGGTGCATAGTAGGAGATGTACAAAACCATGGTTGGTACTTGGTGATTTCAATTCCATACTTACAGAAAAAGATAGAATAAGAGGAAATGATGTTATATGTTCTAAAGGGTGGATATTAATAATTGTGTTCTTGATTGTGGGTTGATAGAATTTCCTACTCAGGTACACAAATATACGTAGAGCGACAAATATGCTAGCCAAAGAATTTATTCCAAAATCAATCGGATTTTTATCAATAAAGATTGGCTTTATACAATTCCTTCTTGAAAGGCATTATTTTTGAATGAAGGCATTAGTGATCATTGCCCAGCAAAGGTCATATTGACAAAGGAACCCAAAATTAAAAGATCATTTTAGTTCTGCAATGTGTGGACAAATTATCCAAGCTTTATTGATCTAGTTAAAGATGGTTGGGAGGTAGAGGTTAAAAGATGTATGGTGTTTCGATCGTTAGGAAAATGGAACTATTAAAGAGGGAGTTAAGGAGGCTGTATAGTCAAGCTTTCTTAAATATTTTCCAATAGTCTAGTGATGATAGAATTTAACTTAAGCGGGCTCAATAGCAGTTACAAGCTTATCCTATTGATACAAAGTTACAGACTAAAGAGTTGCAGGCTTATTAGAAATTTAGAACCTCTTCCTATATGGCTAAAATATCATTACAACAAAGAAGTAAAGACACTTGGGTGAGGTTGGGAGATTATAATACCAGGTATTTCTACTCAGTTATTAAGAATAAAAAATTAAGATAAACCACTACTCAACTGAAGGACAAGGCAGGAGTGTGCCAAACAGATCCTGACAGAATAGCATCACTAATTATGGGGTATTATGAGGAACTCTTAGGCTGCAAGACGAAGGGGAGAAAGCTAGAAGTAAATTTAGTTTTATGCAATGGTAGACTACTTAGTCCAGACAATTATGGTTATCTAGTATAGCAGTTTGAGTCAAAAGAAGCTAAGGATGCTCTTTTTTAAATAAGTAGAAATAAGAGTCTTGGCCCGGATGGTTTTGGGAGTGAATTTTATAAAGCATCTTGGACTATCATTGGAGAGGATGTTATGAAGGAAGTCTTCTACTTTCTTAACAATCGTAAATTACTGAAGCAAATCAACAATACTGGCATTGCACTGATTCCTAATGTGGACCTACCAGAGTTTACAAGCCAATTCAGACTCATTTTATGCTGCAATGTCATTATAAATGCATTTCAAAGCTTATTTATAGTAGATTGAAGCAGGAAGTTAATCATATAATAACGATAATCAGTTAGCCTTTGTAAAAGGTAGATCAATGATGAATAATGTTTTAATTTGTCATGATTTATTAAGATATTATAAAAGGAAAAATGCATCTCCTAGATGCCTCATGAAGATAGATCTCAAAAAAGCTTATGATATGGTTCATTTGGACTTTCTGGAAGAAGCATTAGAAGGATTCAAGTTTCTGAATCAGTTTATCAACTGGATAATGCTATGTGTGACAACCAATTATAAAGTAAAGATCATTGAAAGTAATCATGGGTATTCTGAAGGAAGGAGAGGGCTTAGGCAAGGGGATCCAATGTCTCCACTGCTATTTATTCTTGTGAATGGAGTATCTAACTAGAAAATTACAAACTATGATCCTTTTGACTAATTTTAGATTTCATCCTATGTGCAAGGAACAAAAGCTAACTCATCTAGTTTTTGCCGATAATTTAATGATATTCTCTAAAGGAAATGTCGCCTCAATTAATAGAGTTATGGAAGCTTTGAACTATTTTAGTGTTGCTACAAGTATTGAAGCTAATCTGGAGAAATCTAGTGTCTTCTTAACTGGAGTTGAAGACAACATAAGAGATCAAATCCTTGCTATGACTGGTTTTTCAATGGGAACATTTCCTATAAGGTATCTTGGTTTATATTTATATCCCAGGAAATGGAGGAAGATGGATTGTCATGCCCTAGTATGCAAGATCTCACAAAAAATCAATGTGACCTACTCTAAGCAACTCTCTTATACTGGTAGGTTGCAATTGGTAAATGTTATGTTATTCTTTATTCATAGTTTTAGGGAGTTGTTTTCATTCTTTCTCAAAATATACTTAAGGAAGTTGATAAAAGGTGTAGAGATTATCTTTGGGCGTAGTACTGAAAAGAACAGCAAAATGACTTTAGTCTCTTGGGAGAAGATGTGTCATCCTAAAAGCCAAGGTAGACTGAATATAAAAGGAAGCAGTAACTAGAATATTGCTTCAGTAGGACAACTAGATTGGAAACTATCAATGAAAAAGTAATCTCTTTGGGTCGATAGGTTTATGGGATTTACATTAAAGAAAACTCAAGCATATGGGAGCAAAGGGCACCTGTTGATAGCAATTGGTATTGGAGATAGCTTAATGTAGTTAAACTACTAATGAAAGATTGGTATGTACAAGGAAGATATAGGATAATACAAGATGGTAGTTACTCAATCTCAAGGAGCCATATGGAGATTATAGGGAATAAACCTAAGTTGAGGATTGCAAAACGCATTTGGAATTCCATTGCCTTACCTAAGCATCGATTCATAGTGTGGCTAGTTGTATAAGGGAGACTACTTATACAGGAAAGAAAGCTTAGGCTGAATATCTAGGTGGATGATACAAATTTGCTTTTTATGTGTTGCACATGTGCTGGAGTCAACAGTGTATCTGTTTGCAGAGTGTGCAGGGGTTAAATAAAAAGCTGGACAGGAATCAAACTTCAACATACGGGAATTAAATAGGTTCTACAATGTATACAAAGGAAGTATTGGAAGAGGTTTCAGAAGGAGATCATGGTTGTTATCTGTGGTGCAGTAATTTACTACACATGGAGTGCCCAAAATTGGAGGAAATATAAAGAAAAACATGTAAATACTGATGAGGTGGTAACACATATTAGGAAGCAATTAATAGAAAGGTTATCTATGTACAGCAAGTCAAATAAAGCACAAAACTGTAGGCTTCTTACACAATAATTAGGTAGATAGTTTTCCTATTTTGTTGGAGGTTTTTTACTGCACAGGGGAAAGACTCTTTATTTTAATTGGTTTTTGTTGGCTATAGTAATATTTTATAGTTATTACCAACAAAAATAATACTCAAGTATGTTTCTAAAGCTTCACTGTATGAATTCTTGTTGTTACAAAATGTCTAAAAGTAATATTAAAAATCAAAAGAAACAAATAGTTCCACACCATGGTGGCTCAAAGACAAACTCTAGAAGAAGCGCTGAAATGGTAATGATGTCATCTCATTTCTCTTATTTTACTAATTAAACTTTCTTATTATGTAAATTCTCCTTCTATTTTAATTTACATTAATGGTTGAGATAGGGAGAAGGCCCAAATGAGCACAACTCTATCTTGCTTGTATTCTGTATTATTTAATGAATGTTGTTTCACTTAATATTTGGAATCAAGTCTAATGGTAGGTGATTTTTTGAAGTTTCCCATCCACATACTACGGTGCCACTTTGGTAATAGGTGATTGAACTTCTTACGACCAAGAAAATGATAATTATTGGTCTCTTTTGTGTCTTTTCTTCCATTTGTTATGTAGTTCTTAGATTTTTCTGATTTTATTAATGATCAGAACTTATGTACTCAGTGGAGTATGAGAAATTTTTCATTTTAGATAGCAAGGTTGTGCTACATTCGTGACTTACTTGGGATCATAGTGAAGTAGTGATATTGTTATATTGTCACTAGGCTAAAAGGGATCTTTGTTGTTGAAACATGGAGGGTGTACCACCATTACATGGTCCAGGTTCCTAAGATTAAGAAAATAGCAATAAAATAGTAACCAACCAAAACTTACAGAGTAGAAATTAAATGAACACAGTGATTTACGTGAAAACCTCCTTGCTCAATGGAGAAAAAACCATGGCTTGCCCTCACAATCACTCGATCTCCACTATAATCATAAATCATTGATTATAGACTCCAAATAACCTAACTTTAAGTTCTACTAGTTGTAATATCTCTACTACAGCTACCTCTATACTTTTTAACCACTTCACAATCATTAACTCTAATTGATGAACCTTAGGTAACTATACCTAAGCACTCTACCACCAAAAGAAAACTTTAATCTTATAAGATAAGTAAAATGATTGCAAAGTAAGACTTGAATCAAGAACACCTAGACCTTAAGCACAAAGAGATTTGGGACTTGAGAAATTTTTGAGAGCTTTTGCCGTTTCCAAAAGATTAATCAATTTACAAAAATTATTGAAGGAGAAGCATCTTTTTTTGTCTATAGTAGTGTATAAATCAGGGTTGAATTTTGATTAGGCCAGGCGTCTAATCAGGTATGCTACATACCTACATAGTTTATCGCGCTAGCAAATAAAACTGTGCAAATTATGACAGTTGTACCTATTCACGATGAGCTAGGTACCTGGTTCTCCAATATCAACTAGTCATCATCAAAATGTGAGACAACAATTTTCCCCTTTTTGACGATGACAAACCATAACTTCAAAGCATTAAAAATTCATTCATCTTCAGAGCAAGTATTGTCCTAATAGTGGCATATCTTTACTCTCCTTTACTCTTTTGTCACACTCATCATATCAGCATTAGAGCATATGTTCCACCTATTAACATACTTCCTTGTGTTCCCTCTATCAACATTCTTTCTTCTTGCATATTCCCCCTATCAATTATTCAAATAGCAATAACCTGTCTCATAGAACTTGGTCCCTACCATAATGAATTCAGTATTCCCCCTTTGGGTATCATAAAAAAGTAAGAATGGGAAATCAAGAATACAGTAAGCGCAAATCAGTTAACTTGTGGCCACTGGGGCAACACAAAGATGAATGAATACTTTATAAATAGAAGACTGATGATAGACACAAATAAAGATGTCATTCATATAAAATAGGTAAGTACCATTATAGCACAAAATAAAATTACATAAACTTCTTAATCCTTAAAATCCATAGGAATCAAAAACAATAAGAAACTGACATAGGAAGAAAATGACAACACTGGAAGAGGAAGGCTTACGAAGATGGAGGTTTTGGGGAGAACGTTTTGAGAATAATTTCAATCCTAGCACTATCAGCAGCATGAGAATCCAACAGCTACTTAGTTAGGTTTTTTACTTCTGCATTCAAACTCTAAACCTCATCAGTGAGTGCATAGACCTTTTTCATAAGATCTGCATTTTCTGTGCTTAGATATTCAGTAACACCTGGTCCCTCATAGGAAAGCTACTGATACTTTAATTTCAATTTCAGGATCTCTACATCCTTAGCAGATATTACAACTCTCATTTCCTCTATATCCTTAGTCAGATTTTCTTGGACAGCCAGTAGTTCTGACACTTGGGATGTGGTCCCTACCTTTCCTTTGGCACATTTATTTTCAACCAATGTAGTTAGGTTGAACATTTTCTTTACTGTTCTTAGATTTCCCTTTTCACACACTACCCAAAATGGTCAAATACTTTATTCAAAAGTATCCATAAGGCATATCGTGTCTTCTCTACTTTTCATGGGTGACTTTGTACAAGTGTTGAATCATCAGGGCAGGTAGACTAATCAGCTCAAACTTACTGAGGCATTCCATGACATCCAGATCCACCGCAGAAGAAATAGTTCTCTGATCTGATCTGGGCAAGACAACCTTGTAGATAAACTTAAAAACTAGTTGGAATTCACTTTTAAAAATTTTTTCCTCACTCCTACAAGAGAGGTTCTACCTACTTTTAAAGCATATACCATGAACTCAGTTGAAGGTTTTTGTTTTGACACAATTCTTACTCTAATAATAGGAACATTTAATAATTTTCTCAGAACTTCTTTATCTAACTTGATCTTTTTCCTTGGACTAGAGCAGTCAAGCTTTGTCCATCATCAGAGAATTTCATAGTGTAATAGATTTTCCTCACCTTATCTTCATAGACAGAGGGAACTGGTTCCTCTGAGAGATGGAACCATCCCTGGTGTCTCACATACTCCACTAGTTCCACCATTCCAGGTTTCTCAAAGATACTGGAATCATAGACCCTTCCAGACAGTATCTTTTATTTTTAGGACTTTATTTCTCTTCTCTCTAGATACAATTTTCTCTTTCTCATCCTTTCTTCTTCTATTAGAACCACTTTTTGGGTTTTTTTGTATCTTTTCTCTTCTTCGGACCAGGTCCCTTAGAGACTTTCTTTTTCTTTATTACAATATGTTTTCACTTCATCCCTATAAGACTTTTAGATTTTGAAGTGGATGACTTGTTCCTTCCTTCATTATGTACTTATTTTCTCTTCTTTTTTGCTGCAAAATCAATATCAGAATCAATGTATTCTTCTTCTCTAACATTTACCACTTTGACATTTTCATCATCCACTACACTTACATGCTTCAATCTCCTTTACTTAACAGTTGCTGACTTGTTTTCTTTCATTGCATCCCCTGGAAAATTCTTCTCAGTACCCCTAGTTAAGTAAGTCCTAGTGTCGTTTACCTAGTGTTTACTACTTTTTGTTTACCCTTACTTCTCCTTTGCATCTGTACTGACCACCTTAGGGTAATTTATCATCATCAATCTCATATTCCTTATTTGGAGGTTGCACAAACTTTCCTACTTTGGTTTTTCATCTTTAAGAGATGAGTCTCCTACTTTCTCACCAACCTCTTGCTCTTCTAAACCAAAGGAATTCTCCCTGGGATCATTTGAGAGCAACATTAAATTTCTAGCCATCCATTCCTCACTACTAGAGAGATTAGACCTTTCCACAAGAATTTCTTCATCAAAAAATGAGAAAATATAGGATTTGGTTCTAAAGGGGTAGGGGATCCAGGTTTATTTAGGGTTTCATAAGGGTCAGTTCTTTATGGGGCTTCTAAAGGAAGGGTATCTTGAGGAATCTTTATTTCAATAGGGGATCCAAAGGATTGAGTTTGGTGTATTTCTAAGGAAGACTCAGATGAGGGTTTCACAAATTTAGGGATTTCTTACATAGTTGGCTCATCTGTGGAAGGTTTGGAATAGAATCATCAACCATTAGTGTTTTAGAGGAGTATGAGGAGAGGGGGGTGGTCTCATCATCTTGAGGAGTGTTTGAAGGGAGTTTTATTTCCATTTGAATTTCATACACTAATGGAGAAGGGTTTTGGATAGAAGTATTTTCATGTTGGATTAAAAGAGCTTGAACAATTTTTTATTCTTTTGTGGGGCTTAAAGATTAAGTGTAGTTAGCCATTTAAAGCTTTTGAGAGTGAATGAAAGAAAACAAAAAGGCCAATTTTAGAGGGGACAAGTTTTGAAAAAGAACATTTGAGAATAATTTTGAAAGATAAATGAAAAAAAGAGTTGATTTTGTTGTTAAGGAAACCAAACATTGTAAGTTTAGAAAATTTTAGAGAAAATGACGTGACTGGTCCTAATAGGTACAACTCTTCACTTTCCTAGGGATTTGACAACTTTCAGATAGAGAAAGGAAAGGACACAACTTTTTAGATAGAATTTCATAAAATTTTAAAACACATATTGGTGATACTAACCTAAGAGATGGTACCAAGTCCCTCTCTTGCTTAAGTGAACCTTTATATAGTGTCTGTCTCATTTGTTATCCTCCAAAAGAATTTATCATGCGTGTATAACTGCAAATGTATGGTACTGAGTTAGACTGGTAATTACATACTTTATCAAGGATACCTATCTCCTGACCATAGCCAATGGATAGAAGAAAGATGATCCATTAAGTAGGTCAGTTCATTTTGATTAACCCAGCCTCAACCTATTCTTTGCAAATTGCTCCTTGTGAAGAGCTTTTGTGAAACACTCAAAATTCTTGGTCCCTGAAAAGTTTCCAAAATTTTATCCTCACTACCCATACTATGATGCCCCTTACATCCATAGGGAGTCTTGATGAGCTGTAGGATCCTAATCGTAGCCTGAACAGTGTGTGTGTCTAAGTTTCCTATCTTGATTACGAGTGTGTATGGGACACGACAAATCATAGGGTCTACCCGTAGTCAACACATAACCTATTTGGCTATACACTGAACATCCTATAATTTGCACACAATAACTCTTAATGAGTCCTCACGACTCGTAGTAAGCCACTCATACTCAGAGTAGAAGACTCAGTCACACACACTGGTCAGGCTACGATTTGGGTCAATCGACTCATCATGACTCTCCAGAACTCGTAAGGTAAGTCATAGTCAGGCTATTGAGGATAAAATTTCAAATAATTCTTAGAGATGATCAACACCTATGGTGTTTCAAAGTGATTCAGATGTGGTCAGCTTAGCTATTTTCAGAGGAACTATCCTTCAGGTGATGTTGCTAGGGGGGCTAATGAAGTCCCAATTGCTGCTTCTTTAGCTCCTGTACTAAAGGGTGTTACTTCTAGCTCTGTCACTAGTCGAAATCGTTTATATGCTTTTTCCACCTGTTAAGATTTTGAGGCATCTCCTGATATTGTTACTGGTACATTAAAACTTTTCTATCATGATGTATATTGTCTGCTTGATCCTAGGTCTACTCTTTCTTATGTGACTCCATATATGTCTACTTACTTTGGTTTTGATACTGAATGTATTCTGGATCCTTTTTTTATGTCTACCCCGATTATCTGAAACTTACTTTAAATTGGACTTAATAGGGGTTATGTAAGTGGGTCACAGATGACTTATACTGGAAACTCATATTTGTCGATGTGAGGTTTAGTCTTGATGATTGTGTACATAGGTCACACTTGATATATATTTTGGGATGGATAATTGCTTTGATGGCTTTATCCTTCCCTTGAATTTTCTCTGGTACATACGGCTAACATACACTGGCTCTTTCAGTAGGGGAAGTTGAACCCATATAGCCCATGGGTGCCTTTTATAATAGTTAAGCTACATAGTCAAGTATGTGATGATGTTCACATGGATTGGAATTGGATTTGACTTGGAATTATTTTATCCCTTATCCCTGAGTTTCATGCTAGTACTCAACCTACTAACCATATCATGATGTTGTATCCCCACACGATGTAGGCACCGGAGATACTTTTACTTTTCTTGCATAATGTTAGGTGGATTGGCTCGGTTCATCGATCATTAATGGTGCTTGGTCATTTCATTAATTTCCTGTATAGACTAGAATTGAAGAGTTCACATTATCACTATCATTGTCATTGTCATTGTCAGGGTCGAGGGCATGTCCCGACTTAGATTATTTTTGGTTGTTCTTGAGGCTCTATAGATATTACTGTGGATTAGGTTTTTGTGATGATTAACTCTATTAGTTATCTCGGGATATTATCATTTATCTTATTATATGTTTGGATTTTAGTCACTTCTAAGTATGCTATGTCTTGTGTGGTTAGGTAATAAGAGGGGGGTCTCCAATACTCAGTGGATTTAAGATACCCATCATGACCAGGCCCTGGATTGGTTCATGATATTTTATAAGTTTATCATCTACTTGATCTTCAATCTTACAGAACCTCATACAAATGGCCCTTTTCTCAACATTGTCTCTTAAAAAGTGATGCCTCACATCAATATGCTTTGTCCTTTTATGCTGCACTGGATTTTTTGCATATTTAAAGCACTTGTATTGTCACACATCAGAAGGATGGTGTCTGAAACAATCCCAAAATCCTTCAGTTATTGCTTGATCTATAACAATTAATCACAAAAAAAAAAGCTGCAACACATCTTTAGCTTCAGCAGTAGATAGTGCAACCGAGTTCTGTTTCTTAGAACCCTAGGAAATTAGAGAAGATCTAAGAAAATGAGCCATTCCTAAGGTGTTTTTTCTGTCCACCAAGTATCCAGTATAATCAGCATCAGCATAGCCTATTAAATCAAAACTATCTCCAAATGGATAGAACAGGACCAGATCCCCTGTCCCTTTTAGATACCTGAGAATTCTCTTTGTAGTTTTCAAATGAGACTCTTTTGGACAAGCCTGAAATCTAGCACACATTTCCATACTAAATACAATATTTTGCCTACTTACAGTGAGGTATAGTAAGGATCTAATAATCCCTCTATACATGGTGTCATATACTAAGGGACCAAGTTTAACATTATCCATCTTTGAGCTAGTTCCTATTGGAATATCAATTGGCTTGGCATCTCCCATATTATATTTTTTCAACAACTTCTTGATGTATTTTTTTCATATATTATAGTCCTTTTAGAGGTTTGTTTAATCTGTAGGCCTAGGAAGAAGCTCAGTTCACCTATCATGCTCATTTTAAACTCACTTCCTATTAACTTGGAAAATTCTTCAGATATATATTTATAAGTAGCTCCAAAGATAGTGACATCAACATAGATATAGACAATCAGCAAGTTGTTACCTCTGTACTTCAAAAAGAGAGTGTTATCAATTTTTCCTCTCTTGAAGCCATTTTCTAGAAGAAACTTTGAGTATCTTTCATACTAAGCTTTAGGTGCTTATTTCAATCCATAGAGAGCCTTATCCAGTTTGAGCACATGATAAGGGAAGTCTACATCCTCATAACCTGGAGGTTGTTTAACAAAAACTTTTTCCTTCAAATTGTCATTTAGAAAGTCACTTTTGACATCTATTTGGAAGAGTTTGAATCCCATAAGGAGAAAATGCAATAGAATTCTGATAGCTTCCATCCTTACAACTAGAGCAAATATCATCATAGTCAATTCTTTTCTCTTGATTATATCCTTGAACAACTAGCCTTACTTTATTTCTGTTGATAGTGCCATGTTCATCGTGCTTGTTTTTGTACACCTATTTTGTCCCAATAATTGTTCTGTCAGTAGGTCTGGGGACCAGGTACCAGACTTTGCTTCTTTCAAATTATTGAAGCTCCTCCTTCATAGCTTGGATTAGTCAGCATCTTTTCGAGCTTCTTTTATATTTTTTGGCTCAATTTGAGATAAGAAGGGTGAGAAGGCCATAAAATTTGGCTTGAGCTCTTGTTTGAATTCCAAACTCCAAAGGTGATGATAGATTTTCAATGGGGTGAGAAGATTTATGCTTTCAATTTGACATTCTAAGCTAAGTAACACTGGGATCAGGTCCTTGGGATTTTGACTAGAACCTTCTTGATGTTATTCTACTGTAGCTGGAGTCTGTTGCTAAGATCCTGACTCGCCGTCACCTTCTTCATTCTCAACTGAGTTAGCTTATTCTTGACCATCATCTTCAACTATGGCATTTCTTTGAATAGGAATGAGTTCTTCTATGTTTGAATCTTCATCTCCAATGGAATCCTTGGATTTCATGACTCATCAAAAACTATATGTACACTTTCTTTAACACAAAGAGTCCTTTTGTTGAAAACCATGTATGCTTTACTTGTTGAAGAGTAACCCACAAATGTTGTTTCATCACTTTTAGAGTCAAATTTCTTAAGCTCTTTCTTTCCATTATTTAGAACAAAATATTTGCATCCAAAGGGTCTGAAATAATCAAGCTTAAGCTTTTTGATGAACACAAGTTCATATGGATTTTTGTTCAAGAATGATCTTATTAAGCATTTATTAGTCACATAACAGACAGTGTTGACATCTTCAGCCCAAAAGCCTTTTGGAAGGCTACTGTCAATCAGCATAGTTTTGGCAATTCTTATGAGAGTTCTATTCTTTCTTTCAACCACTCCATTGTATTGAGGAGTCCTAGGAGCAGAAAAATTATGACTAATTCCATTTTCAGCATAAAATCCTGCAACTTGGGAGTTTTTAAACTCAATCCCATGATCAGATCTGAATCCAGTAATTTTACAATTTAGCTACATCTCGATTTGCTTGGCAAAAACCACCAAAACATCATAGGTTTCATCCTTGGTTCTTAAGAACATTGTCCAGGTGAATCTGGAATAATCATACACAATAGCAAACACATACTTCTTCCCACCTCTACTTTGGACTTTAGCAGGTCCACATAATTTATGTGGAGCAACTCAGGGGGTCTAGAGGTACTAACCTACTTTATCTGCTTAAAAGAGGATCGGGTTTGTTTTCCCTTAACACAATCATCACAAACCTTGATGTTTGAAATTGTAACTTTGAATACCATAAACCAGGTCCTTTGTGATTAACTTGTTCATTAATAAGGAACTTATATGTCTCAGTCTTTTGTGTCATAGATCAGCATTTTCACTCTAAACACTTAGACAGATTAGTTCACCATTAGCTACAGATTCTAAATCAGCTACATATATATTTTTTCACGTTTTAGCTATGAGAATGACTTTCCTGGACTTTAGGCTTGACATAGTACATCTATCTGATAAGAATTTTACCTCATTACTTTTGTCACAGATTTTAGATACACTCAGAAGACTATACTTAAGACCATTCATATAGTACACATCCTCTATTTCATAATCAAAATACTTTCCAATCTTTCTAACACCATTAATATAACCTTTTTTACCATTCCAAAATGAGACACCTCCACCTTGAAGTATCTTGAGTGAGAGAAAACAGTCAGTCCTTCTAGGAATATGCTTTGAGCATCCACTATCCATGTATCAATTTTGACTGTCATTCCCTACTCCTACCTGTAAATAGGGTTCGTTTGTTAGAATTAGGAACCCACATAAGTTTGAGTTCCCAAAAAGAGGATAGAGAAGTGATCAAATCCCTTTTGGTCCAGCTAGGAAGTTTGTTCCTCTCAATATTTTTTAAGAAACTCTATCCCTTAGGATGAAATTACTTCTACAGGATATATCTAGCATTGTTTGTTCTAACTTTAAGCTAGCCTTGACATTCCTTCTCAAGTAACCATCCCTTCCACAGTGAGTACAAAGAGAATCATTGACTTTGTTTTTAGTAATAGAAACATACTTCCTATGAGACCTAGGTAAGTGAATGTTAAACTGATATCCAAGGCCTCTTCCCTTATTGATATCCTGACTAGTTAGATTAGTAAGGAACTTAGAAGAGGTGGTCCATTTAGGGATTTGTTAAGATCTTCTTTTATAAGGACCAGGTCCCTTTCTAGTTCATCATTCTTATGAAGAAAAGTCATAAGATGATTTTGAGAAGTCCTCAATTTCTCTTCAAGCTCAATTTAAAGTTTTGAGGCTTCTGTCTTCCCTTTCCTATCAGACTCATCTATTTTCTTTAGTTGATCTACTAAACTCAGTTTTCATATTTTAATTTTGAGGATTGCTCCTGTATTTTCAAGAACATTTTTCTCAGCAGTTAGTTCACACACAAAATCAATCAGCACATTTGCAATCTTCTTTATCTTCTTAGGAAAATAATTATCTAAATTTTCCTTAATGTCATAAAGAGTTACATTATTTTCTTCTTCTTCATCTAATTTTTCCATGAGATCAAACAAGGAATCATAGGTGATTTCACTGTCTTCCACTACTAACGTACAGACATCTTTAGGCTTTTCATCTTCATTAGATTCATTAGAGGTATCTCCCCAGAATGACTAAAGTTTGTTTCACTGCATAATCAATAATAGCCTTTCTTCTTGACTTTTTCAAAACCTGGTCCATTTTTTTTTCCTTTGTCACCTCCAGACTTGAGAAATTCATGCTATTCCATTTTGTGTGAAGGGCAATCTTTGATGAAATACCCAAGTTTCTTACATTTGTGAAAAACTTTAAGTGTACCTTTCTTTTTGTTGTTTCTTCCTTTTTTGAAACTGACTACTTTTATTCATTGTTCTCACAGTCCTTTTGGCCAAATAAGTAACATCAGTGTCCTCCTCACTTGAATCAGACTTTAAGGCCTTCAATGCCAGAGACTTTTCCCTTTTATCTTCCTTCTTTTCTTGGCCTTTTTTCTTCTTGAGTTCATGAGTCATTAGATTTCTAATAAGTTCATCCATACTGAGAGTCTTTAAGTTTCTTGCCTCAGTTATAGCATCAACCTTACTTTCCCAGGATTTTGGAAGAACACATAGGATTTTCATTACTTATTTATGCAGAGGAATAACCTAGCCTAAATAGTGCAACTCATTGGTGATTGAGGTAAACCATGTATGCATTTCTTGAATGGTTTCTCCCTCTTTCATGGAGAAAGCTTCATATTGAGTGGCTAACATATCCACCTAAACTCCTTCATATCTGTAGTACCTTCATGAGCTATTCTCAGAGAGTCCTAGATTTCTTTGCATTTTCACAAGCTGAGATTTGATTATCCTCGTCAGGTTCAATTCCACGCACAAGTAATTTTTTTGCCTTGAAATTCTTTTCAATTTTCTTGCAATCTTTTTCATCATATTCTCTCCTAGTTTTAAAAACCATTCTGGTTATGTCACTTTCTTTGACCTCCCTCACTAACACATAAGGACCATCAAGTATTATATCCAATAATTCATTGTCCTCAGCCATAATGAATTCATACATCCTGGTTTTGCACCACCCATAATATTACTCATTAAAGCGGGGTGATCTAGTAGTATATTGCCATTCCTACGAATTATGTGGAGCAGCCATGATCAATAAATTATTCTAGGTGTTAACCTTTTTCAGTGTCCTTGCTCTGATACCAATTATTGAAACGTGGAGGATAAACCATCGTTCTAGGGACCAGGTCCCTGAGATTATGAAAATAACAATAAAACCGTAACTAACCAAAACTTGTAAAAATTAAATGAACGCAGTGATTTACGTGGAAACCTCCTTGCTTAAGGAAAGAAAAACCACAGCTTACCCTCACAAGCACTCAATCTCCACTATAATAAAAGTTCATTGATTACAAACTCCAAAGAACTTAACTCTATGTCTTACTAGTTGTAATAGCTCTACTACAACTACCTCTACACTCCTCAACCACTTCACAATTGATTAACTCTAATCGATGGACCCTAGGTAACTCAACCTAAGCGCTCTAGTGCCAAAGGAAAACTTTACTTTTATAAGATGAGTAAAACCATTACAAATCAAGACTTGACTCAAGAACATCTAGACCTTAAACACAAATAGATTTGCGACTTCAGTAATTTTTTGAGTTTTCATCATTTCCAAGAGATTCATCAATTTGAAAAACCTATTGAAGAAGAAACGCCCTTTTTTATTTATAGTAGTGTATAAATTGGGGTTGAATTTTGATTGGAATAGGTGTCTAATTAGGTATGCTGCCACCTTCATAGTTTGTTTCACTAGCGAACAAAACTGTGCAGAGATGTCACAGTTGTACCTATTCACGATGAGCCAGAGACCTAGTCCTCCAATATCAACTAGTCATCATCAAAATCTTAGACAACATTTGTGACTCTATTGAAATTTCAACCCATCTAAATCCCTGATCGTGCTAATTTTAAGCACTTGATATTTACCATTGTTTAGCTCATATCTAATAACGCCGACATAGTTTCTCAAATTGCTCAGAACTTCATTGTTCTTCAGTCGAGTAAATTGTCTTCTTAAGTCATTAGGTGCTTTGCTGCTTTGGATTCATGGTAGTGGTTCTTTCAACATATTTTTCTTACAAAAATCTATTTGGCATATTAGTATTCTTCCTTGAACATATGTACATCATCAATGAAGCGAACAAAAAAAAAAAGGTTCTCAATGGCTACTATTTCCTCTACGATTTTAATCTCTAAGTCTCTAATCATGCATTAGACGTATTTTAAAATTGTTTTACAAAGTGGATACATTGCTGGTGATAAGTGTTGATGGAAAAAAATTATATCATACTCATAGAGGTAAAGCTATCTACAAAATCAATGCAGAGTGTTTGTTACTGACACTATGATAACCAATATGTGAAATTTGTTCTTGCTTTTTTCCTTATAGAGACAAGTGGTGTAATCTTTCTGATAGTATGAGCATTTTTTATATTTCCGATGAGTAGATATCCTTCATTTAAGAGTGTACAGCGTAGTGTGTGTATCAGAATAATAAGAGTTTGCTATAGTTGTGTAATGGATTGTGTCAAAGGAAATAGTATGTGGTGTGTAATAATGATGTTGATAACTCTTAGTAGCTGCGCCTGTAGTATGTGTCAAGTATATCAGCAGTCAGGATGAAGGAGATAAATTGGGATCACTTTCGCAACAAATGATTAATGAAGAACTAGATGTAGAAAAGAACGACATGCCACTGAATAATAATTGTCCTTGAATCACATGCCTCACTTGGTCCTTCTATTATTCTTTCTCAAGCCATTTTTCTCCTATGTGCTATTTGTGCAGGGGGAGGGGCCGATCTTTCATTTAATTATACTTCTACTACTAAAATTTTCTTGATTATGTATGTTATATTTAAAAAAATTGAGTTAACAATGAGTTAAAGTACCGTGGATGAGTCTGAAATTTCAACGAATGATACGGTTGGTAAGGTGCTAGGAAAAGAGCATCCTGGAAGGGTAAGATGTTTGGATTAAAAGCTACTCCAAGTACTTTATTTAGACAAACAAATCTTTGTATCGGTGGCATTAGAATTCCAAGTAAAGAAGCTGATTGTTCTTCTTTTGGATGTTAAGAAAAGTACAATCAATTGTTGAATACTCTCAATGAATACATGATAATGAAACAAGGGTCAATATGGGAACAATTTGTTGGGGTTTTTTATTTTCCACCTACAATGATAAGAAAGTAAAGTTTTACCATTTCTGGTATACTCTTGCCTAATGAATTTAATTCTGTGTTGGTTTCCTACTCTCCGATGTCTAATTCTTTTCCAAGTTTATTTGCATATCACTTTCTTTGGCTTGTTATTGTTGGGTTTGAAACTACTACACCAATAACAAATAAAATCCTACCATCCCAATCCCACTTATATTATTAATTTGGTTCGATATTATTGTTGCTGCCTTCTTTGCTTGGTTGATTGCTCACTAGTTGACCTAATCGGTTCAAGGTGTATTTTAATTATCGTAATAGTACAGACAAGAAAAAGGAATCGAACATCTGATAGTTGAAGTGTAAAACTCAAAAAAAAAAATGATAGCTCAAATTTATTTTTTGACAATTAACTCAATTGAAATAGAACTCAAGAAATGTTGTTTATATAATTACCAGAATTAGATGTGTAGACACGTGATTTTGTCCCTCCAAAATTAATTTTCATCATTTACTTCATCTTACCACGCACCCCAACCCCATTCTATAATTTTCTCACAAAATGAAAAAACAATAACCAACTCTAAACTAATTTTATCCAAAAATCCCCACAAAATCCCAATTTGGTAACAAATTAACAACCCTTTCAATTAGGACACCTCACACCCCTATTCCCCTACCCTATACCCCATCCATGTGAGCCCCCCCCCCCCCCCCCCCCCATATTTTTTACATGGATTTTTCCATGACCTCATAAGATCTCTCTCATAAAAAAATTATACACATACAGAGAACATACGCAAAACCCAAATCCATCATCTTCCATTTTTCTTTTTTCTCTCTCTCATAGATTATGGGAAAAGGGGCTTCTTTATGATATCTATATGCATACACACACAATGATCGGAGAACACATATACATATGGGAAACACACACACACAACGGATACAGTGAAAAACAACAAGAAAATGAAGTAAAAATATGGCATGAGAATTGTGGGAGAAAATGAATTTTAGGCTTCTGGTTACTGTTTTGGCAACTGCTCCGTCGGAATCATTTCTTTCGTTCATTGTTCTCCCAAACAAGTCCCAAAAATCCCAAAATCTCCTCATTTTTTTAATTTCCAAGCAGATTTGCTTGGAAAACATCAAGGTTTCACCGGAATCTGTCTTGTTTCATCTGTTTTGGGCCACTGTCAGCTCACCGGAGCTCAGATGATCAAGTTTTTAATTTTTTTGTTGGATTTTGGGGATTTGGGTTTATCTGTCTTCAGGATTCGTTATCGATATCGTGCTTTAGGGGTCCCATGATTAGTGGTAATATTCAGAATTTGGATTTTATATTGAGGTTTTCCTTCTGGGTTTGTGTAATACTCCGTATTTTTTCAAGCTTAATTTCATTCCTAGAATGTCAAAGGTTAGTTTTAAGAATGAATAACTTTTGTTACATATAGAATTTTCCAGATTTAGACCCTCTTTTATGTGGAAAATTGAATAAGCTTTTCATCAATACCAATTTTGCCCAAATTTGATACTCGGTTGAGAAGTTATAGCAATTTTAGTAAGGCAGTATACCATCTGAGCAATAACCACATTGTGGTGAAGGGTAAAATCATAATTGTCATTTCCAGTGACTCACCACGATGGTGGTGCATCACGGTGATGGCTAAAATGACATTTATATAGTGTACCATGGTGACTCTGTGTCACGGAGAGCTTCCAGTTTCCAATTATCCTATTTCCAGTGAGCCACCGCGATAGTGATGCATCGCGGTGGCATGTTAAATTTGGATTTTTGTTCCCTTTTCTATTTCCAAATGAAAGTTTAAAAGGGGTATTTTGGTCAATTACCAATCCCCACTTTGTGTAAAACAGAAGATTTATTCCATTCTGAAGCACTTTATACAATTTTCATTCATTCTCTCTCAAAGAAAAAAAAAACCCTAGAATTCAAAGATTCTTCTCTAAGAAATCCAATTCCACCATTGTTTCTCCAAGAAAGATCTAAATTAAGGATTCCCAAGACAAGATAATCAAGAACTCATCTTCAAGAACTCAAATAGTCCAAAATTCAAGATTCTTCATCCAATAATCTACCAAGTTATGTGGGGTTTATGAACAAGGATCTTCTTCCATTCTTGTGCCCAAAACTAAGTTTTAATTATAAATTCATATGATTTTTAATAATTATACATGAGTTTTGAATTAGGGTTCATATCCATTATTGTTATTTTCAAGATAATGAGATTTTCAAGTGTTTATGAAGTTGAATTGCATGTCTATTTTTATAATTTTATATCTATTGTAGTAAATTTTAGATTTTGGATTGATTTATCATTATTCTCAATATCAAGTATGATCTTTATGATATTTTGACATAAACTTGATGCATAGGTTATAAAGCCCAAGTTTATATGTTGATATTTCAAGAAAGATGATGCTTTAAGCATCTTATGATCAGATTAATTATAGATTTATAGTAAAGCTTTAATCTTTTGATCCTTAGATAAGATTTGAAATTCACTTTATAGATTTATTACAGATTACAGAATTCATAACAGCTTTATTTACAGATTTAATCAGAAAGATGCATAATTGGTTTCAGAATAAACCCTTATCCTAGATTTAAAGTAGATTTCTAACAGAATGAGCATAGATTAAAGGGAGTAGTATTTAGCACCGAGAAGAAAGCATGGGATTAGTGTGCCCTATCTTCCACAGAACCACATAGCCAACATATGTATAGATTATCAGATTATTCCCACTTCTACATGGATGAAAGTTATAGATGTGATCACTTATCTCAAGTTATACTCCTTGGCAAGAGTATGACACATCTCCCCATCGTGAGGTTTTCTCCTTAAGAGAACAAGACGTTGGACTCCATGTTAACTCACATGGTTTGTGTCGGTTAGAAGAACCTCCCTATAGACTATAGATAACAGAAAAGAATAACAGAAAAGCTTTTAGAAAACTAAGTGTAAAGGCTCACAATTTTATTCAGATTATGCTTTACAGAAAGATATCAGTTACAGATTTCAGTTTTCAATTTTTAGACATAGAAGTGAGTCCTTTCTATACTTAGACAGTATGATTTAAAGAAAGAGTATTAGCACATCTTTTAGAACTAAATGTTATGACTCACTAGATTTATAAAGTATGATTTGCTTCTTATAACTCTAGATTTCAGCATTTCAGATATTCCAGCTTATATGAGTCATTTATATTTAGCATGCATTGTTTTACAAATTATGATGATGAGGTGATATTTTACTTATGCATTTCACCCCCATAAACTCAATACATCCTCAAAGTACTAATCCATATATACATCTATGTGCTACATTATCTCATAATGTAGGTTCAGGTGCTCAGCATCAATAGCGTAAATAGTTCGAGCATCTCTATTTATATCCAACAATTTGTGAATCCTTATAGTTTGAGGACTTATTCATTCAGATTTTGCAGCTTATTAGTTGATATGATTCAATATTTCTTTTCAGACAGTTTTGAGTTAGTTGGGGGTTAGTCCCAGTGACTCTTTAGTTATTTGTAGTAGAGGCTTATCAAGCTACTAGATTTGATTTAGACTTATAGTAATTGGTTATTATAGATTATATTCAGATTATTCTCAGTTATTTCCGATAGTTTTCCCCATATAGTATGGCTCTTATGTCTATGTTTTCTTTATTATGAGATTCAGACTTAGTAGCAGGCAGGAAGGGTTAGCTTAAGGCTACTCGTAGTCTTGGACACCGCGTGATGCCTCGGGACCAGGTTTTGTGGTGTTACAAACTTTGTATCAGAGCCTAAGGTTTATAAGAGTCTTAGGGAGTCATATAAGCCGCGTTACGTAGAGTCTTAATCATGGGTGTGAAGCGCGCCATATTTATGAACAAGGGGCTATGGGATGTTCTTAGGAAATTATCTCTTTCTTTCATGATCTATCGTGCTTATAGTGTCTCTATATGCTTTTAACTTGTTCTTTTATGTGATAGTTGAATATGCCTCCCCGTAGAACTAATGCCCGCAGAAATGATAACCAGCCACCCCAGCCCGCTGATCCTCTAAATGAGAATGTATCCCATGCTAAGTTTTGGGCTACCTTTCAGGCATTGCCCCAGGCAGTGACTGCCAATGTTTAGGGAAACCATCAATCTACAATCCCACTTCAACAGAATGGGGATATAGCAACAGCCAGAATTAGGGATTTTATAAGAATAAATCCGTCAGAGTTCTTTGGATCAAAATTAAGTAAGGACCTGCAGCTTTATTTAGATAAGGTGAAAAAGATCACCCAGATTATGCATGTTTCTAATAAAGAGAGTGTAGAGTTGGCATCCTATTGGTTAAAGGATTTAGCATATGATTAGGTGGTTATGTGGAAGAATGGTAGAGGTGAGAATACAGCTCCTATGAGTTGGCAAGTGTTTCAGAATGCATTTCTAGATAGATTATTTCCGTGAGAAATGAGAGAAGCTGGTTGATGTTAATAGTTGGAGGTATTTATTGTGATACTTAATAATGAATACATGATAGTTAACGTGTGTTGGTGGAAGTTGGAGATGTTGTTAGTTGTGATGGTGGAGTTGATCATTAGTAGAGATATACTGTAATAATGATGTTGGTTGAAGTGGTGGTAGAGGTGGCGATACCAATGACAATGGTGGTGGTGGTGGCATTGGCATTGGTATTGACGGTGGTGATAGTGGTGAATATAATCTATCTATATCTAATAACAGAGGCAAAATCGTTATGTGTCAACACCACATAAAACAGTATTTATTATTAAAAATTAATAAAATAAATAAAATAGTTCACACTAAAAAAATAAAAATGAAAAATGAAAAAAGAACTGCCAATTCAAATTAAGGTGTCTTATAGAGAAACCACTATCAGTTTGAATTCTCTACGGACGATAAGATCAATTATTCAGTTTCACCCATAACTACACTGAGAACCACCAAATCTCCATCCATATGCCTCTGGATCTTCGCGAATCAAATCGGCAAACACCCATTTAAAATTGAATAACTGATTAAAGAGTTAAGGTTTTGTTCCAATGTTTTGGTTCATTGCCAATATGTTGAGTCTCTTGTTCTTCAAAAATTGCAAATTTTAATTGGAAGGTCGATTTTTGTCTCATCAACTGTTATAGTACTTGCTTTAAACATTTTCTCTTAGTGTTCTTTTGTTATTGATTTGAGTATGTGATTTTTTATTGAGATAATTTACTACCTTGATTCTCCTTAAATGCATGATAAAATAGTTGCAGGCCAGCAAACATAGAGAAGATATTTCATTTGAATTATTAAATTGGTGGTGATTTTGGGGTTCAATTTGAATTCTCTACAGATGATAAGATCGATTCGTGTTTTAGTGACAAAAGAGTCTGGAAAATTCATGAAAGGAAGTGTTGTAGGTTTATCATAGACCATTACAGATATATCAACTTGAAGATGCCTTTAGTCAATTTGGTCAAATTATCAATCGTTAGGTTTGTACTTTTTCGTAATTCAGTTTTTCAAGCTATTTGTGCAAATTCCTGATTTTTTTTGTACCCATGTATCAATATGTATTAAATTCAATCTTCAAACCTCTCTCTCTGTGTGTGTTTATTAATGTAAGTTACTACTCTTTCGCATTCATCTGGATTATGGGAGAATCAAGCAGAAGACACATATAACAGAACTTTTCGTAAGTCTTGATAATTCTAACAACAAATCAATATATTGTTGTTGTTTGCTTTGAAAATTCCTCAGTTCCTTTTCTAATTTATATTTTATACAATGTAAACAATTGATGGAGGTTTATCTTTGAAAATTTAATGTAAATTTTAGACAATGGAGATATATTGGATAACGGTGAAGATAGCTTTGTTGGACTCGATATAATTATGACTAAATATATCCTCTAAGAACTATATAGTCGACTTATGTTTTCTATTTGATGTTGTGTAGAAGTTTGCTATATCAATTGATATACGCAAAGTAGCTTTTAATGTATTTTTTAAATCTGTTTTTAAGTGTCATTATGCAGTTAAGCATAACAGACTTACCCAAATTTAAATGGTCGGGCATGTTCCTTCCTATTATAGCTGTAAAGATTTTAATTAAATATTGATGTCATGGACATGTTTTTTTCAATTTACAATTTTCTTTTGGTAGTTCATCTCAGTTTGAGTATTCAAGTTAACCATGTCTGCTACTAAGATCTTTTTAGATTGTTGCTTTGATCCCTTCCTTAGTTCAAACTTCTTTTAATGCAAAAATGAATTTCAAAATTTTTCTTCAATTATCTCAAATTAATTTTTGATTCTATTATTTTTGTTTGATTAAAAGTTCTATTACAGTTTAATTTGAAACTCTTAGTCATGCTTTTGCTGGGATCGTCTGTATGTATAACGTAAATTTAAAGATGAAGAAGAAATACTTTATGCTTACTTATCAATCAGAAACAAAAAAAAGTGAACTTATGATTTAGCTCATAGTTACCACAACATTCCATCTAATTAAATTTTTTTTTTTTTTTTGGGGGGGGGGGGGGGGGTTTTGTGGGGGGGGTTCTTTTTCAAAGAGGTTTATGATTTATGATCCTTAAGAGTAACTTTAAAAGATCTAACTACAATACTCGGCCCATTTTGGAGACCTCACCTACCTTGATTTATTGGTTAAAACCACATATATCCTTTGTAAAACTGAATACTTATGGCTCAAGTAAGAATGGTACGTGTATAGGGGTAGTATAGTGAGGGATAGAGCCAGTCGATTCATCATATGTTTTGCTGAACTATTAAGACAAGGATCCAGTAATTATGCAGATACTAGAGCTCTTATTTTTTGCTTGAAATGGTGTAATTAAAGGGATTTCAATCACATTATTATTGAGACAGATTCTCTACAGCTGCATAACTGTGTAAATAATATATCGTCTATTCTGTAAAGGATGACTGAATCTGTGACATCCATAAAAAATTATTGGTCGATGACATGATTACCACCAAGCATTGCTACTGGGAGGCCAACCAAGTGGCTAATAAAATGGCCTCTTATGGTCACACTGCTAGTTGGCTTCACATATGTACTAAGTTCAACAACTTATTGAGACAAGTTAGGAGATTGCTGCATACTCATAGATGGAGAATTCCTAACTTCAGGATCAAAAGAAGAAAAGTATCCTTGATAACTTATGAACCACTTTAAGCATAGATTGTTGGAGGAATACACTTTTATATATTTGATATTCCTCTTTTTTGCATTTATCTTATCTATTCATAGATTAGATTAAAACAATTATCTTTTTGTCGAGATAGGGAGGCTTATTGTATATCTTTCTTAAGATAACTGTACTTGTTTGGGTTCGAAAGATGAATGAAATACACCATTTTGGTCTTAAAGGATCTGAGAATTAGCGAAAGAATCAATTATAGGCTATTATCAAAACTAAAAAATCATGCTAAATTCCGCATGTAAAGCTTAAAGTGTCAAGAAATACTGAAACTTAATATAGAGAATGGATCTTAAAACATGCAAAGAGAGGATTTTTTAAGAAAAAATCCAATTTCCTAAAACACAACACAGAAGTATTTGCATAACTCTGTCTTCTTTGCCCTTTAAAGTTGTTAATATATCTATTTTGGTTATTTTTGTGCTTTTTTTTGGAGAGTGTGATCCTTAACAAAAATAATTGGCATCACGATATTGGCATCTCTTTGAAGCTTAAACTTTTGGTGCTATTTATTATAGTATCTTTTCACAGCTTCATTTTTTGATACTTCTAATTAAAAAAGATATTGTGCCTTATGTCTAGAATGAGTATGAGTTTTGGTTGCTTAAATAGATCTATATATCCTTATTGTAATACATTCTAGGAGGGCTTGAACTACTCGAGAAGAAATGAGCAACCTCCTTATAGTTTGTAGAAAAAAAATTAGATGGATATACAATTATGGCAATGCCTTGCTTTTGTAATTGGTATTCTTTCAATGTTACCATTTGTCTACCATATTTATGTGTTTTTTTATGTAATATTAACTATTTACTCTATCTTTTTTTTCACTATTGACATAATTAATCAGATCACTACTTGACATAAGTAATATTTTTTAAATATAATCCATGCATCATACGAATACGTATACTAGTTAAAATAATGGAGATAATAGACACGGTAGCGACTGAAAATAGTGTTTAGTAGCAATTATGATTGTGAATGGTGGTTGTGATGGTGGAGGTGGTTAGTGGCAGTGGTAGTGGTTGGTGGCTAGGTGGTGGTTGACAATGGTGGTGGCAGTAAAGGTGGTTAGTGGTGGTGACTGATGATTATGGATAAAGTGGTGGTGAATATTATCCAACACAAGAATACCTCTTAATGATTAAAACTTAATTCCAAATTTGAATGATTAAGACCTATTCAGACCAAAATCTTAATGAAAAACACCAGTAGTCTCCTTTTTCTTTTTATATTTCACCCATCAAAAAAAATTTTAAGCTTCCTGAGCCAAAACAGTTAACAAATTGCTGCTAAACTCAAATCAGAGAAACTTACTTATTTACTTGTTAAGCCAACATTGATATTGCATGTTGCTATTATAAGCGCGAAAAAAGCATTCTCCTCAATGAAGCTTATCAAAAATGATCTAGGCAATAGGCTTGGTAAGAGTTTTTGAATGGTTAGTTTGTAAAATATAGCATAAGATATTTGCAATCGTATGTAATGATACTATCATAGATAGTTTTTAAAATCTAAAGTCTCATTGAGTACAATTGTAAGCTAATGTTATTTTTTGTGATCATATAATTAATTATTTTTCACTCGCCAAGTTATTGTCATTATAAAATTTTAGATATTAGCATTAAAGTAATGGTGCACCCATCTTCTTGAAATCTTGAATTCTCCCTTGAACGCAGTTACCTAACCCATTTCTCCTGTCGATGCAAGATCTTCGAGCTCTAGCAATCCTAATGAAAACAATTAAATAAATTTCGGCATGAGATCAATTTGGGCATTTAACTAGTTATCTAGTAGTAGGTGACGGGTTGTGCTAACACATTCAGGGGTCGTTTGGTGTGAGGTATAAGGGATAAGTAGTTTCGAAATAAAATGAAAAATTATTTTATTCTATGTTTGGTTGGAGGCATTAGTTAATATCGAGATAACTTATTTCATCATTTACACCATAATGATGGGATAAGTTATCCCATATGAATGGTGGGATAAGTTATCTCGGGTAATTTTGGAATAAGTAATCTCAGGATTAATTATCTTGGAATAACTATTTTCCAACCAAACGACTACCAAAAGTGTCCTCTTTAAAGTAGCAATGGTGTAGAAGATGGTATTGGTGGATGATAAGTGTGATTAGTCATTCACTAAGCGGATATTTTGACGATCGAGCTTGATGACATGATTCTACTCAATTTTAAATGGAATGTTAATTTCAAGTGTATGATTAGTTGTTCAGATTTATATTATAGAAAAGTTGGCTCAATTACAAAATAAATTTATAGAAAAGTTGGCTCAATTACAAAATAAATTTAAAAGAAGCACGGATAAGAACCAACTAAGAGTCCGTTTGGATAGGTCGAAAAAATGTGGCTTTTAAAAGTAATTTAAAAGTGCTTTTGAAAGTGTTAAAACTTATTTTAAAAATAAACAGTTATGTGTTTAGATAAAAGTGTTAAAACTAAAAAAAAAAATTGTTGTTGTGTTTCGTAGACAATTATTGTTAATCACCTTCTTGTAGTCAAAATGTATGAAATATCCTTATAGTTGTTAACATTATATAAAGTTGATTATTATGAGATTTTTATTTTTAAAATAATTAAAATTAAAATTAATTTATACTTTAATTTAATTTCAGTATAAACTACTTAATACATTTATTTTTTAAAAATATTTCCATGAATGAATAAGTTACTTGTGCTTCATTTTTCTTTTTTAAATTAAACAAATAAGATAAAAAAAAAAAAGGAGCAAAAGTTGTTGTTTCAGTTATATGAATCCGTTTTTCTTTGTGAATTTTACAACACTAATTAATCCATTCTATTTTATGAGATTTTTTTCTTCTGAAAATTGAACCAAAAACACTCAAAAAGAAGAAAAAATTGTTGTTTTAGCTAAATAGGTTTATTGATTTTTAATTTTTTCTTGAAGAAAATTGAACAAAAATCGCTCAAAAAGAAGTTGAATTGCTAACGACCCATTAAAATTTGTTATTGAGTCAAATGAACTACCAAAAAAAATAATTCTTCTCAATTCCTTATAAACCCAACAACATCAAATTGCTAGCAACCCATTTAAAAAGAAATAAAGATACAAAATGAAGAGAAATATGCAAACCTGAAGAGAGAAACACAAAAATAGAGAGAAAACAAAATTTCTCATAAACACCACAAGCATCAAATTGCTAGCAATTCATTAAAAAGAAAATAAAAATACAAAATGAAGAGAAAAATGCAAATATTAAGAGAAACACAAAAAAAGAAAGAAAACACAAAAATGGTAGAAGAAAACAAATATTTTAGGACAAACATAAGGATAATTTTGGAATATGTAAGAATTACAAGGGACAAAGATGTCTTTCACTAGGTCAAACTAGAATGACCTATAAGCCAAAAATAAAAAAGTAGGGGTTAACGTACTTTTGACTTTTGGCTTTAAAATATAATTTTTGACTTTTTAAAGCAGTTTTTGAAGTTGTCAAACACTTCAACTTCAAAAACTGTAAAATGGCTTAAAAGTTATTTTGACCAGCTTTTAAGCTCATCCAAACATCCTCTAAAGATGAAACAAGAGCATATCACTTGGTCATATAGTAAATTTTGAAGATTTGTGATTAAATTTGGGGAGGTAAAAATCTCCGCTATTTACTGTCATGGGGGTTCTAACCCCCCTACCCCCTCCCCAAACAAAATAATCTGTCACAAATTGATTGTGGGGATACTAACGGTAATTTGTCCAACCTCCATAACAGCAAATAGCTAAGATTAGAAACCTCCATAAATTGAACTTTTGAAAAATTTAATTGGTTCTTCAAATTTTATTTATACCATATAAATTGGGAATGAGGAAGTAAAGGCATTTTCATTAATTAAAAATAATTTTCAATAATTTATAGATTTTCAATTCATAATAAATTAATAACTTAAAGTACTTAAAAAGAAAATTACAATTAAAAAATTTGATAAATCATGTCAATTGAGATAGAGAAAATGATATATGTTAGATTAGTGCTAGCACGGACTTTTCTATCTAATATTCATTCATAAATATACGGGTGAGGGTGTTAATTGATCATATATTACTTATTAATAAGAGGAAATAAAAAGTCAATTGAACATTAACATGTCTGTTTCAGCTATCTATTTATTCAGTGTAACTGCAACTCTAACAAAGACAACTAAATGGCTTGGTGGAAAGGAATACATCATTAAAGCTTTGTTGTGCCTTCAAAATAGGGTTCCAACCCCTTTGCAACCTCTTTTTAGCTAATTTTTCCTTTCTAACTTCTCCAGGGGCAGCTCATGCGCATTAGAGACGTAAGGCCAAATTATAATATATCTTATCTTAATTTAGAACTTTTACACAAATTAACTTCAGAATAATCTACAGAGATACTAAATAATAATTAAACTGAATTAATATATTATTCCATTCAATTCATTTACATGTCATGTTTTTGTTTTACACCCCCCCCCCCCCCCCCCAAAGAATATGGTATCCGTCCCAGAGAAGAAAATATTAATGATCGATTTAATTGATTTTAATTCACAGAGAAGAAATATTTACACATTAGTTGCGACGCTAATTACAATCGAATTATTTGATTCATAAGGTTGATATTATAATTATGTCGGTTTTTCAAGCCTGTAATCCTTTTCTGAATTAAACCTCCTAACTATACAGCTCGTAGCATTTTCTGTTGGGTTCGAAATTGAGAGGGCATCATGGGGAAGCTCAAAATTTACAAACTAATATGATGAAAATTCAAATGACACAAAACTAAACTAAAAAAAACATAATATTATTGATATGGTTTGGCCAATCAGCCTAATATCAAAAACTATATAAAAAAAAACATAAAAAAAACTATGAGAAAAAATCTCTCCATAAACAAGACATTTTAAAGACTACGTCGTGGATGCTATTATGTTATGGTATGAGAAGGTGAGGTCTTTTATTTATAGAGTTTCAAAATCTTTCCTCCAAGAAAGAGGTTTGCCACATATGAAAAAGTTTTATATTTTCCTTTTAGGAAAGTAAAAGTAATTATGGTATTACTTTTATTTTCCTTCTAAGAAAAGTAAAGTTAAATTTGGTAAGAAAATCAAGGCAAAAATCCTAACAAATCTCTCCTTTTTGACTTTATTTTCTTGACTTGATCCGTCTTCTTCATGTCATATGCATAATTTTTGTTCTTCCCATAATCTTCATTTCTGTCGTTTTTCAAGGTTAAAAATTGATATGAATTAAAAATTGAAGCCCTGTACGTTAAAAATAAAAGTTTGGGTTGAAATTATTGAAGTCCTGTGTTATACGTAATAAGGGTTAAAAGTGGAACCTTGTGCATTGAAAGTGAGCACAGGTTAAGAGTGGAGCTCATGCGTTAAAAATAAATGCACGAATTGAAAGGAACCCAAGCATTGAAAGTAAGCAGGGGTTGAAAGTTGGAGCTCATAAACATGAGTTGAAAATTGATTTGATTTTAAAGATGGATTAGCAACATGATTGTTGAAAATTTGTTTGAAAATTTTTTCCACATGTAGTTAGACAAAGATCTTCATTATCATCAAATTGTATGCAACTTTAATCCCAATATGTCCTCAATCTGAACCATTCGACCATTGAACAATGCGTTTTAATACCACTTGTTGGGTTTGAAATCGAGAGGGCATCATGTGTAAGCTCAAAGTTTGCAAACTAATATGATGATAATTTAGATGACACAAAACTAAACTAAAAAAAGCATAATATTATTGATATGGTTTCGCCAATCAGCCAACATATTAAAAAACTAAATTAAAATAAATATAAAAAAAAATATGAGAGAAAATCTCCCTATAAACAAGACTCTTTAAAGACTACATTATGAATATTACTATGTTATGGTATGAGAAGATGGAGTCTTCTATTTATAAAGTTCCAAAACCTTTCCTCCAAGAAAAAGGTTTGTCAAATATGAAAAAGTTTTATATTTTCCTTTCAGGAAAGTAAAAGTAATTATGGTATTACTTTTATTTTCCTTCCAAGAAAAGTAAAGTTAAATTTGGTAAGAAAATTAGGGTAAAACCCCTAACATTTCCTTCTAGCTACTTTCTTCATCCCTCTCTCGGCAATTAATAAAAGGACTGAATACATCGTCAGACACCTCAATTTGGCACCATCTTTCACTTTGACACCTCAAGTGGACATTGTTCACTTTAGGCACCACAACTAGCGTACAGATGTGTCATTTTGGCACCTTTTGCAAAGCTGTGTGTTTCACTTATCTAAAGGCAAGTGGATGCCCTTTTTCGACTAATGTGGAGTCCAAGTTGTCCCACAAACAGTATGTTAATTAACTCATTCCATTAGTTTATACCTTCTTTCTCATTTTTATCCACCATTTTTGTCAATCTTAAACTTATTTAATGGTGAAAATTATGAACACAAGAAATCTATGAAAAATATTTATCACACGAATTAACCAATTAAAATCAATGTAGAAATATAGGATCGAATTAAAAAAAGAAGGAAAATCAAGAAACAATGTTAATCATTATTTGCTTGATTTTAAGAAACAAGAATGATCGGTTCTAACATTAATCAAGAATTTTCCTTCTTTAAGAAACAAGAATGGTTGATTTTTCCTTCAGGTGATTTTAACCATTCTTGCCTCTTAAAATGGTTTCCCTTCTTAAGATAATTTTTTCTTCTTTGATCGAATCTAACCAAAAAAAAAGAAAATAAAGTTCTTTCTCTAGCTTTGTTCGTATGGAAAAATCTCTATTTCTTCTTACCTGCATTATATAGATATTTAAATGAAATATTGATGAGGCTTTTCTAATACCTATGTGCATTGTGGTATTGGTGTCATAATTCATTATTCTAAAGGGCAACGGATTGTTGGGTTCACCCAAAATAGCAATGCCTACTGCCGTACTATGATTTAATTAGACGCATTACACAAAGGTTTATAAATGGACAAACATATTGGGTTCAAAATCGAGAGGGCGTCTTGCGAAAGTTAATAGTTTGCAAATCATTAGATGATAAATTCGATGACAAAGAAAAATAAAAACTAAAATTATTAATATGGTTTGGTCAAACGTCCTACATATTAAAAATAATATTAAAAAAAAAAACTTAAAATCTATTGGGAGAAAATCTCCCCCTAAACAAAACTTTTCAAACAATTACATTATGGATTCTATTGGGTTCCGGTATATGAGAAGGAGTCTTTCTATTTATAGATGTCCAAAATTTTTCCTCCAAGAAAGAGGTTAGCCAAATATGGAAAAGTTTTATATTCTCTTTTCTGGAAAAGTAAAAGTAATTATGGTGTTACTTTTATTTTCCTTTGAAGAAAAGTAAAACTTAATGTTGGTAAGAAAATCAAGGCAAAAACCCCAATAAATCTCCCTTTTTGGCTTGATTTTCTGGAAAAATAATTTTGATCTTCCTTCTTCACACAATCTTCATATATCACTGCTTCTTACCATGATTAAAAATTTATATGGTTAAAAATTGAAGCCCTATGCGTTAAAAATAAAAGCACGAGTTGATATTATTGAAGCCCTGTATTATAAGTAAACAGGATTGAAAGTGAAGCCTTGTGCACTGAAAGTGGGCACAGGTTAGCAGTGGAGCTCACACGTTAAAAATAAATTCACGAGCTGAAAGGAGCCCAAGAGTTAAAGCAAGTATGGGTTGAAAATTGGAGCCCATAAACATGGGTTAAAAATTGATTTTGGTTTCAAAAATGGATTAGCAGCAGGATTGTTGAATATTTGTTTGAATTTTTTCTCCACATGTAGCCTTTTGGGCTATATATCTTCATTATCATCAAAGTCATTGCAACTTTGATTTTATACTATCCCCAATCGAACCATCTGATCTTTGAACCATAGGATTTGATACCACTTATTGGGTTCGAAATCAAGAGGGCTTCATGCGGAAGCTAATAATTTGCAAACCATGAGATGATAAATAAGATGACAAAGAAAAATAAAAACTAAAATCATAATATTAATATGGTTTGGTCAAACGACCTACATATTAAAAATAACATTGAAAAAAAAAAAACTAAAACCTATTGGGAGAAAATCTCCCACTAAACAAACTCTTTAAATAACTACATTGTGGATTCTATTGTGTTCTGGTATGAGAAGGGGTCTTTGTATTTATAGATGTCAAAAACCTTTCCTCTAAAAAAGAGGTTAACCAAATATAAAAAAGTTTTATATTTTCCTTTAAGGAAAAGTAAAAGTAATTATGGTATTACTTTTATTTTTCTTTCAAGAAAAGTATAACTTAATTTTGGTAAGAAAATCAAGGAAAAAACCCTAACAAAACAGTATATTAATTAACTCATTACATTAGTTTATACCTTCTTCCTCATTTTTATCCATCATTTTTTGTTAATCTTAAACTTATTTAATGGTTAAAATTATGAACACAAGAAATCTATGAAAAATATTTATCATACGAATTAACCAATTAAAATCAACGTATAACAAATATAGGATCAAATTAAAAAAAGAAGGAAATCAAGAAACAACGTAACTCATTATTTGCTTGATTTTAAGAAACAAGAATGATCGGTTCTAACATAAATCAAGAATTTTCCTTCTTTAAGAAACAAGAATGATTGATTTTACTTCCGTTGATTTTAACCATTCTCGTCTCTTAAAATGGTTTCCCTTCTTAAGATAATTTTTTCTTCATTGATCGAATCTAACGGGAAAAAAAAGGGAAAATAAAATTCTTTCTCTAGCTTTGTTCGTATGAAGAAATCTCTATTTCTTCTTACTTGCATTATATAGGTATTTAAATGAAATATTGATGAGGCTTTTCTAATGCCTATGTGCATTGTGGTATTGGTGGCATAATTCATTATTCTAAAGGGCAATGGATTGTTGGGTTCACTCAAAATAGAAATGCCTATTGCCATACTATGATTTAATTAGACGCATTATACAAAGGTTAATAATTGGATAATACTTACAACCTCATTCAATAGAGATAGAAATCGATTCTGTAGAAAATGATTCGAAGGTGGGATTGGGAGGGGAACTTGGGTATTTGGAGAAGGCGACTCGGGTGGGTGGGTGAAGGGGCGTTGAGGTATTTGGAGAAGATGATTTGGGGGGTTGCTAGGTGAAGAAGTTGATTGGGGTGGGGGGTGTTTGGAGAAGACGATGTACGAGGAGTTGGGGTAATTTTTTTTATTTAAAAAAAATTGGATAAAAAATTATAAATATTCTATTATTATTGGTCACTTTACACATCATCGCGTGTGTAATACACATATATCACATATTTTTGTGGATTACATAAAAAGTGTCAAAATGACACACTCGTACGCTACTTGAGATGCCAAAAGTTAACAACATACATTAAAGGTGCCAAAGCGAAAGATGACGTCAAGTTGAGGGGTCTAAAAAAAAAAAAAACTCTAGTTGTTCTATATACATTTGTTTTTACTATTTGATGATTAGCATGCACCAACCAAATTAATTTGAAACGGTAGACCTTAGAAGGAAAAAGCATTTACTACCAAAAAACTTTTCATTGTTAAAATTTAATTATAATCATTGAAAAACATCGAGGCATCTATTCATCCTGTGAAATATCCATGGGTGGTAACCTACTTGATATACAACTAAGTTCTGAAAAAGTCTAAATGAGAGTTACAACAAGAAAAGACAAACAAAAAGCTTGAATCCAAGTAGGGGCTGACCCAGACTTTTCAGTAAGTGGGTTCAATATATAAAAAATAAATACAGGTAGCGAAAAAAGTCAATTAATATTAAGTAGCTGTTGCATAAAGAAACAAAAAAGGGTAAAGAAAAGAGCTTCTGCCCAAAGAAAACAAAAAAAACTTGTTGATGGAGCTCGAACCGTAAGGTAAAAATTAAGAAATGGCCCCTTTGCCACTAGGCTAAGCAATCCAATTGTTTATTCTAGGTTCAAACAGTTAAATATATCTTGAACATCTGTAAAGACAGCTTATACCTGTGTATATATACAATGTAATTTTTCAACGAAATGGGTTCATAGAAATCCACTTAAACCTATGTAGGTCTGACCTGAATCCAAGGTCAAACTATCACGAAAAGATTACAACCTTCATTAAATTATGGAAACCATTTGGGATCAAGAGAGTCAATATTTATACGGTTTCACACCATGGAATTATTATAGTTTAAATTACATTAAGCATCTTTGTACTATGATCCAATTATAAATGCGGAATTTGGACAAATATATCTCCAAATTAATTATGATAAATGACACGTATATACATTACGTCATATTTTGAATAAACATGCATATGCCATTACGTTAATGAAATGGAAAGTATATGCCCTATGTGTGTATGACGGAGGGTATATACGTATCATTCATCATAGTTTGGGAGTATATTTTTCCCTTTTTCATTTTAATTTTTTCATTTCAAATAATTAACTCATACTCTTTTAGGGTTTTTGTCCTGATTTTCTTACTATATTTAATTTTTACTTTTTCTTAGAAGGAAAATAAAAGTTACCATAATTACTTTTACTTTTCCTGAAAGAAAAAAATATAATTCTTTTTCATATTTAGCTAACCTCTTCTTGGAGGAAAGGTTTTGGACATCTATAAATAGAAGACCCCCTTTTCATACCATACCATATAGCATCCACAATGTAGTCTTTTAAGAGTTTGGTTTAGGGGGAGATTTTCTCTCTCATTAGTTTTATGCTTTTTAATATTAGGTTTTATATGTAGGTCAATTGGCCAAATCATATAATAAAATTATGTTTTTAGTATTGTTTTTCGTTGTCATCTTATTTATCATCTCATAGTTTGCAACTAATAGCTTTCGCATGACATCCTCTCGATTTCGAACCCAACATACCCACTATCCGACGCAATAAACCTATCGAACCCGATTTCAAACCAACTCAATCCGACCTCAATTTTTGTTTCAAACCCGATGCTCTCTATTTTTCTTTTAAATGTGAATCTCAATCAAATTGCAGTGATTGGTCATTGTTGCTAGTTGGAGTTTATTGATTGCAGGAAGTGGAGATTGGGTCGGAGGTGGTCAGAACTAGGGGTGTGGCGATGGTTCACCAGTGCGGTTCTTTCAGTTAGACGGAGACGATAGCTATGTGGTGTTGACCGATGATGGGTAGTGTTTTTCCGATGAAAGTTTGCTGAAAATTGGAACGTGGGGGTTTCAATTTATTTGTTGTTGTTTTTGAATGTTATGGGTTAATGGTTTCTCTTTTTTTTTTTTTTTTTAAATTGGTAGCAATGATGTTACTATATTGTGTGTGTATATTATTATAGGGGTGAAAAAAACGTGTCTGTTAGATAGACATTCTTGGCTTTAATTGGGACTGAGTCAGTAGTGGATTTATTGGGTCGGGTAGTGAACTTGGGTTAATTATTAAATTAAAATGAAAAAGAGATAAATATACGTCAAACTATGACAAATGATATGTATGTACCTTCTGCCATACTTTTTGTACACATATATGCCCCTACCATTAGTGTGAGAGGCATATACGTACCATTTCATTAACGGTAAGGGCATATGAGTATTCAAAGTATGATGATGGAGGATATATACGTACATTTATCATAGTGCAGAAATATATTTGTCGTCTTTTATTGTTTTAAATATATAATTAATTCAAACCCACTTCCCAATCAATAAATCCATCAAATCTAATTTCAAACTGACCCGATTTCTAGGTTTAAAAACCACGAAAACTAATTAAGTAATAAGTATATTACAATATCATTAATAAAAGTCAAACTATAAGTAAACATATTTCTAGAAGTTTTATAAAGTCAATGCCCAAAAGAACTAATTTTAAAAGACTTAGTGAATTATTGAAAATGTCAGTTTCATATAACAATTTTCTCATGATCAGGCTAAAAAGTCAATTTGATCGTTCTTCCGTCTTAAAAAGAAACTGAATGGATCTAATCATATACTTGCGTACCTTCGCAAATGGCCAAGAGTTTTGAATTTCAAGCTAACGTATTTATTACACAAGGATTACCTCACTAATTTAGTGTGGTTATTCGGACTTAGCTTTTATACATTCATAGGATAATTATTTTAAAATATTAAGTCATTTAAAATAGCTAAAAATAATTATCATCAATACAACTAGTAGGAATTGACCTAAATAGAGAAAGTTAACATTCTATACATTAAAACTTAATGGCCTTTTAAAATGTTAGTACGCATGCATAAGTAAAATGCTTATTAAAATTGAAAGACTTCATACTGGATTATTAAAATTTGTTTGAAGTTAAAGTTTAAAACGAGGATTAGAACCTGATATTTCCTTGAAAAATATTGAGATAATTTTGTGAATGCAAATTATACTATTCCTCTTGAAATACTATACACACTAATTTTTCAAAATCAATTTATCTATATTAAGCTGAAACTGAAATAATAAGAGAAATTGAAATGACGTTTAATTATTTCCGTATATGT
This sequence comes from Capsicum annuum, assembly GCF_002878395.1. Lineage (NCBI taxonomy): Eukaryota > Viridiplantae > Streptophyta > Magnoliopsida > Solanales > Solanaceae > Capsicum > Capsicum annuum. Next base: position 129,593,470 of record NC_061114.1, on the reverse strand, counting down.
CCAAGTGCCTAATCTCGGTAAATTTTTTTCCCTTTCAATCACTTCCTCTTGAAAAAATGGAATGTTAAATGCTGGACATAAAGGATTTCGAATATCACAAAATAATGGTCAAAATAGAGAATTAATTTTATAGGTCACTCACAATTTATTTTTAATTTCATGTACTTATGAAAGATCTCCGTTTTTATAAATTTAAAAATATCACTTCTTCAATTTATTTTACAAGTGGCAAGACATCATATTCCGGATATTGGGACAAACTATTGGTTTTAGAATAATAAGTTAATATAAGCAACTGGTGAAAGAAAGGAGAGAGCATAAGAGAAAAACTCAAAATCGACATTACTATTAATTGCCAAAGAAAATTTCCGTAAACAGCGTTCTTCCATCAAAGTTCGTTAAGATACATATCAATTTTCTTTGACAATTTGCATTTCTACAAAACCGTGAGAGCTACGTCTTCCAAAAGTCTCGTACAATAAGTAAATAATATCTTCATGGCCGTACCTTGTTCACACATTCTTCTCTAACATCTTACGCAATAGTATTTCTTTTCAATTTGTATGTTTATCATCATCAACTCTTGAGTTTCCATCGAGACAATCTCTAGATCGCTTTTGTTTATTATTATTTTTTTCTTAAGAATACGTGATGAGGAATTCAAATTCAAGAAAACAGAACAAAATGGTGACGGAAGATAACAGCGTCCCTAGGAGAAAAACATTCGGGAGCATGTTACAATCCGATCGAAATCAGGATCAAAATGAGTATACTAATTTTTGTAGGAGCAATACATTTGAAGCTGGCCCTGCAAATTACCATAATCGCCCTAATGGATTGAGCTCTGATTACAGCATGATGATCTCTCCTTCACCTTCAGAGGACCATAATTCATTATCGTCTCCATATGCCGCACCTTCTATGGACCTAACATCTCCTTTATCGAAATCTCCATGGTCTTCTCATTTCGAAAGCTATCTATACACGGGCCTTATTGGGTCTCTTGTTCGTGAAGAAGGCCATATCTATTCATTAGCGGCTTCTGGAGACTTGTTATATACTGGATCAGACAGCAAGAATATTAGGGTATGGAAGAACCAAAAAGAATTTGCAGGATTCAAATCAAACAGTGGATTGGTGAAAGCAATAATCATTACAGGAGAAAGAATATTCACTGGTCATCAAGATGGAAAGGTACTGTTGAGATCTGTGATCATCTCATTTAGAAGTTAAAGCAACCAAGAAAAAAAAACTTCTATTTACTTAAATCATATCTTAAACACATGCCTTTATGTGTGGACCTAATACTTTTCTTGAAATTTCTTTTTGAATGGGGGAGTACCAAAATTCTTTTTGCCATCGGGAGGCTATACATATACCACTATTGAATTTTGTGTCTATTCATCCAAAAACTTAAGTTGTTAGCCATAATTTTAAAATTCTTTTTTGATATCGGGAGACAATACTGTGTTGATTATGAGTTATGTAGGTCGAACTAATCTAAAAACTTAAGTTGTCACAGAAAGCATATTTTCTTAAAAAAAAATTTGCGTCTTCAACAGGTAAGAGTATGGAAGGCTTCCCCTAACGATCCAAACGTTTACAGGCGCATTGGGACATTACCAACTTTGAAGGCATATTTAAAAAGTTCAATGAATCCCAACAGTTACGTTGAAGTGAGAAGAAACAGAAATTCCGTGTGGATCAGACATTTTGATGCTATTTCATCTCTTAGCATGAGTCAAGACCAAATTCTCTTATATTCAGCATCATGGGATAAAACCATAAAGGTTTGGAGAGCATCAGATTTTAAGTGTTTGGAGTCCATATGCGCACATGAAGATGCAGTAAATTCAGTAGTTGTTGGGTTTGATGGGCTAGTTTTTTCAGGCTCAGCTGATGGAACGGTAAAAGTTTGGAGAAGAGAATTACAAGGGAATAAAACAAAGCACTTCTTTTCACAAACGTTGTTAAAGCAAGAATGTGCGGTAACATCCTTAGTTGTTGATCCTAGTTCCAATTTCCTCTATTGTGGTTCATCTGACGGACTAGTCAACTTTTGGGAACGCACAAAGTTTTTGTCACTCGGAGGGGTTCTGAGAGGTCATAAATCAGCGATTCTTTGCTTAGCCACTGCTGGGAATTTAGTTTTTAGTGGATCAGCTGACTCGAATATTTGTGTGTGGAGAAGGGAAGGCTGTGAGCATATATGTTTATCAGTGTTGAAAGGACATTCAGGTCCTGTTAAGTGTATTGCTGTTGAAGATGATCGTGGACCAACAACTTCTGGTGATCAGCAATTTATCGTGTATAGTGGTAGCCTGGATAAATCAGTGAAGATTTGGAGAGTGTTACCATGGCCACCACCGATGCAAGCCCAAGTTCAAGACCAATCCCAATGGGGTATGAGTTAGTAGAGCTGAATTTAGGATGTGGAGTATGTGGATTCAAAACGAGCTATGGAGATTTGGAGTGTGCCACCATGGCCACCACCGATGCAAGCCCAAGTTCAAGACCAATCCCAATGGGGTATGAGTTAGTAGAGCTGCATTTAGGATGTGGAGTATGTGGATTCAAAACGAGCTATGGAAACATATATATCATACATTAGATATTTTCCAAGTCTCAATTTGTTGTGCTTATGTAGTGGTAGCTGGAGAAATCGGTGAAGATTTGGAGAGCATCATCATGGCGCCCCCCATGGAAGAACAACTTCAACACCAGTCCTGATGGGGTATGAGTTAGCAGAGCCAAATTTAGGATTAATTAGAGTATGTGGATTCAAACAAGTAAAATCATACTATTGATTGTATAATTCCTCAGTATCAATTTATGTGACGTATTTGACTCAAGATATGTGTCCATTTTTCAAATCATTAATATAAAATAGTGTTGCATAAACTAATATAGCGGGACATATATATATATATGCTAGCTTAGGCGTACCCGCCTTGCGCGTGTGCCTCACTTTATTGAGTTCAAACGTTACAGTAAATAGGATATTTGTTTAAATAATAAAGATGAATAAAATAAGTAAATTCAACATCTTTTGGAGATTTTATTTAATTAAACCTAACCTTCATCAAAAAAATGTCTCAAAGTTGATCGACATTAATCTACCACCTGTAAACTTCAATAAAACAATACGATGATAGAAACATCAAAATAATATAATTAAATCTAACCTTTACCCAAAAATTTCCCCAAAGCCGTCCGACACTCATCAACCACCTGTAAACTATAATAAAATAATACAATAATAGAGGTATCAAAATAATACAACTAAACTTTACCTCTACACACTAAAAAAAAATTCTCAAAACAGAGATATAAAAACAATACAATTATACCTAACATTTACCTAAAAAAATTCCTCAAAGCCGACCAATATTCATCTACCACCTGTAAATTCATCTACGACCTGTAAACTACAACAAAATAATATAATAGTGATCACAAAGCTTCAGTTTTGATGAAACTAATTTTTCTTTGAGCGAAAATTTTAACAATAAAGAATGACTTAAATGAAAACAAAGAAGATATATATATATATATATATATATATATATATATATATAGACACACACGTTGAATTCTATTATGTTGACAAAAATAATGAAGAAGTTGAAGGTTAAAAAATTAAGCATTCATCAATCTAGACATGCAACTGAATCAAGTTAGATGAGCATCAATTATATTTTTTCACAAAGTTCTAAATATTTTGCAAAAAATGTGAAATTATTTTACATAAAATAGATTAAAACTCCAAAAAGAAAAAAAATGCTTTAAAAAAATTTTGTTACTTATTTTTTAATACAAATTAAAGGGTAGGTGGACTTTTTCAAAAAAAATATTTTATTTTTTAGGTTAGTACTATCTGGTCGTTTTATTGTTTTTCTTAAATAACTTATTATTTAATATTTAATAATTAAAAAAGATTAAGGAGGCTTAAAATATATTGAAAGAGGTATTACAATTGATATATACTTTTAAAATATATGGTAAGAAATCAGAAGTAGAATTAATATAGGTACACTCTTTTTAAATTTTTATTTATGGTATGTTTTTTGTTTTTTCGTCTGTTTTTTCTTCAAAAAAGGAGTTGGCTCACTTAGTAAAAGACGCTTGTCATTATTATTTAATGTTTTTAGTTTTCCTTAAGAAAGAAACGACTTTACTAAAAACTGAATTTGTTATAATTTATTTTTTTAGTTTTTTTATATATTTATAGAAGTATTTTTTTAATGGAGTCCTATTTTAGGAGTATTTTTCTAATTGATTAGTACAAAAAAAGATATTAATTGATTCTCCTTCAACATATTTTAGGAGTCTAGTTATTATGATAAAAATAATTAAATAACAAATTAAAGAAAATAGTGAAAAGACATTTTTGTCTAAAAGAGAGTTTTTTTAGTGAAGGACATATATTCAAATCACTTTTCTAAGGGTCTTCAC
>NC_061114.1:129531515-129586515 GCF_002878395.1 Capsicum annuum | reverse complement strand
GGGCGCGCGATAAGCTCGCATCGTGGGGCTTACAGTGCCGGACTGGAGCGTGCGTCATGGGCTCTACTCCTACGGGCTAAAGAGGGCACCGCCTGGTCCATTCCCACACTATTTTAAAATTTTTAGGGGTCAAGGAGCACTTTGATCCTTTCCCCTCAACCCCAAAGTCTAAGGGACGATTTATAGCATCCAAAAGGGCATTATTTGCCCATCTTCCTCAAAATTCCTTATGTAAAAACCCTCTCCTTTCCCCCGTGAACAAAGTTCAAGGTTTTCTCTCAAGAACACAAAAAAAATTAGATTTCAAGTTCAAGAAACCTCAAGAAATTCCCAAGAATCTTCAAGGAATCATCTATTAAGGTGTGTGGGAGTTCATCCATGGGTCCCCTTTCACCCATGGAGCCCAAAAAGCTTTTCTTTAATTAAAGATATGAACTTTCTCTTTTTTTATGAAGTATCATGTGTTCAAGATGAATTTAAATCATGTTTTTCTTAGTAATTTGACAAAATTCATGTCCAAGGATGTTTTCATGAAAAGTTAGGTTATCTTATGCTTTAAGTTTCGATTCCCATGACATATCCAATTAAATTTCATGTTATAATATCGAATTATGAACTTTGCCATGCCTTCAGGTGAATTAATCTATTCATGCTTTGAGTTGCAAGTTTTCATGTCCGATTCCATTGATTTCATGTTAAACCCCCTGCTTATAAAGTTAGTTATGCACTCATGTTGCTTTCACATGTATACCATATTACCATGTTCAAGTTCATGACTATTATGTGTTTGATGAAATGCCAAAGTTATGGATTTTGAATAATGATTACCCATTATGGTTTCAAAGTTTTCATGTGTCCTTATTGATACTTCTATTCAGTGCTGGGGGGTTATGAATACCTGAAACTTAGTTGTTTACTTAGTCTCAGTATCTTTTAGAATGGTTTTAGATATGCACGAGCATTATTCATTTCATCAGTTATCATAATCAGTTAAACTTAGATCAGTTCAGTAATCCGAGTCAGTTCAGTTGAGAGTAGGATTTAGCACCGAGCCAACCTAGAGATGAGGACTCACCTGCCAGTAGAAGGTGTGACTCTTAGTAGCAATCCCTGTATTCCAGAACTATGTAGCCAGCGTAGGTTTGAGATGTTAACCTACCAGTTGAGGGTTGACACATATCTCACCAGGGTACCTGCCAGTAGAGGGTGACTCTTTTGTCTTTCGGGACTTCACTTTAGTAGATCCACACAACCATTGTTAGTACCTATGGAACTGTATTGATACCTTTCCAACAGGGGTCACGGGTGGACCCTAATTATCTTAGATCGGGGCATATCGATTAGATGATACCTCCCACAGTCCTAGTTTAGTATTCAATCTAGGTTTCTTTGACCATAGCATACAATATTAGTTATTCAGTTATCAGTATTTTAGTATTTTAGTTTACAAATTATTTTAGAAATATATATATGCTTGGTCTTGCATTCTCAGATATCACAATTTTCATATACTCATGCTCAGTATATTTGCGTATTCAGATCCTTGAGTTATGTCGTCTTCTATCCCGTAGTTCCAGACCCAGTATTCATATAGTACCCATGTTTTATTGTCTTCCAGCCTCAGTTCTACTTATATTATAAAAGTAATGTTTTAAGAAACTAAGTGTAGTGATTCACCAGTTTATCAGATTATGTTTGTTACTCATGATTTAAGCTACTTCAGATTTCAGTTTATTTCAGCCTCTTGATGAGTCTACTTATACTTAGAATACATGTTTAATATTACGAATGAAATCAGTTTTACTTATTGTATTCACCCTCTCTTACTCAGTACATTCCAAAAGTACTGATCCATATATACGTATGTGTGGCTATATTATTTCATAATGTAGGTACCAATTGTAGTCCACACATCATGATCAGACAGTTGCAGTTCCAGCCATCAGGTGATGAGTTCTCCTATTTTGGGGACTTCAGTCAGATGTTGTTCATGTATTTTACTTTATTACTCATTTGTATTGATTAGTGGTAGCTGGGGTCATGTCCTAGTTATCTATAGTCAATATAGTAGAGGCTTCATAGATGTCAGTCAGAATCAGTCGTGTAATTTCAGTTCTTTCTTTAGTTTTTATCAGATTATAAATTTTATTAGTATTATAATTCTTCCCAGATTTTTTCATGATTATATTTCCGCATAACAGAACTAGTTATTTAATATATTATAAATCAGTTGCTTAATAGTATACCAGTTCATGGATTAGCTTGGGATCACTGGTGTTTCCAAGCACCGTGTTATGAATAGGGGTAGCCTTGGGTCGTGACAGAAAATCCTTGCTCAAGGGAGAAGAACCACGATCTACCTCTAGGATTTTAAGCTCCACATTATTCAAGAAACCTCTTGAATACAGACTCAAGGATTAACCTCCTAATCATTTATTTTCTAATAATAACTCTATTACAATGAAACCTAAGCAGTAACTCTACTGCCTCCACCTCCAGCTAACTCTAGCTAGACTTCTCAAGCTAACTCTACCTTGACACAATCACCTAACTCTAGATGATTAAAGGATATGGTACACCACAACACCTAAAATAATCATAAGCAAGAGTAGGCAACAGTTTTAGACCAATATTACAAAGACTCAGTTACCCCAAGGAAATAAAAATACAACTCTATGAGCAATCAGTTTCTTGTCGTAGCTGCAGCCTTTGATAAGCACTTCAGAAAGATATTTTGTTGTGAGAAAATAGAAGTATTGGTTTTATTGTTGAGGAAGATGAACATTATATATTATGACACAAGAAAACCTAGAAGCAATCTCATTGGTTGAGGCAAAAAGGTGGAAGCAATTTTCACTAACTTTTGTACCATGTGTCAGCTGGACTATTGCATGTGACAGCGACAGGTGAGCCCAACCTATTCCCTAATATGTAGATAGTCATTGTTATCATAACAAGGGCTCCAGGGAACAAGTCCCAAACTATGGATTTGTCAATCATCAAAACTAAAGACTTAATAATTTCTCCCTTTTTGATGATGACAAACCTATCCAATGAGATCAACATACTTAGCATCTTCAATCAATTTCTACACAGCATAGCCTACACCTCAGCAATATAACGTAAGCACAAGATCACATAACAGACCAGTTTTCCCAACTAATTCCCCCTACCACTGATGCCTATAAGAATACAGGTATCCTTCACCTTATTCCCTCTATCAATGAGCATTTAAGTTCCTCCTAAGTGAGAGAACTCCTTTCTTTATCAACCCAACACCACATCTATAAATCACCATCACCACAGATCACGTTTTTATTCTTTTGAAAGCATCGAAAAGAATAGGTAGGAAACCAAGAGCAGATGGAACATCATACCTGTATAGCTGTCTACTAAATCATAGCCATAACAAGAAGAAAAAGAAAAATGGTAAATAATCAGCTAGGCCTCACTAACCCAACCTAGACCTGTTATTCTCAAAAGTCTCTATACCAAGGGCTTTGGTAAGGATATTAGCAATCTGAGCGTAAGTACTAGAGAAAGTCATCTTGATCAACCTCTTTTCAACATTGTCTCTCAAGAAGTGGGGTCTAACATCAATATGCTTTGTTCTTTTGTGTTGAATCAGATTCTTTGCCATATTGACTGCACTAGTGTTGTCATAGTATAATGGAACATAATTTGAGAGGATGCCAAAGTATCCAAGTTGTTGCTTGATCCATAGAAGTTGGGCACAACATGATGCAGCAACAACATATTTAGATTCAGCTTTAGAGAGAGCTACATAATTCTATTTCTTGGTACCCCATAAAACCAGGGATAACCCTAGAAAGTGAGCCATTCCCAAGGTGTTTTATCTATCCAACAAGAATCCATCATAGTCAGCATCAACATAAAACGTCAGATCAAAACAGTAGCTAGCAGGATAAAAGAGAACTAGATCAAGATTCCCTTTGAGATATCTTAAGATTCTCTTGTCTTTTTTAAAATGAGATTCCTTAGGTCTTTCTAGGAACTTAGCACATATTCCAGCACTAAAAAAAATATTAGGTCTACTAGCAGTTAGGCAGAGAAGAGAGGTAATAATCCCTCTTTACATAGTTTTATTAACAGGAGGAACAGTCTGATCCAGGCCCAGTTTGGCAGAAGTGCCTATAGGAGTATTAATAGGCTTCGCATCCTCTATATGAAACCTTTTAAGTAGTTTTTGAATATATTTTTGTTGGCATATAGTGGTTCCAGATGCATCCTTCTTACTATGCAAGCCAAGGAAGAGGTTTAGTTCTCCCATCATGCTCGTCTCAAATTCACTACTCATTAGTCTGGCAAACTCATCACAAAGGGAGCTGGAGGTGGCGCCAAATATGATATCATCCACATAAACTTAAATAATAAGCAAATTCCTTTCTCTAACTTTCAAAAATAGTGTGTTGTTAATTTTTCCTCTTTTGAACTCATTATCAAGCAAAAACTTAGACAATCTCTTATACCAAGTGCAGGAGATATGCTCATATTTTCCTATCTCTTAGAGAATATGCTCAAGAACTTTTGAACTTGCTTGTAGGTTAGAATAACTTCACCCAGACAAAATAATTCATTAGTGATGGCAGTGAACCTTGTATGCATCTTTTGAATGGACTCTTTTTCCTTTATGGTGAAGGTCTCATATAAATTTGTCAGGATATCCACTTTGGACTACTTCACTTGTGTGGTTCCTTTATGGGCTGTCTGAAGACAATCCCAGATGTCCTTAGATGTCTAGTAGGCAAATATCCTGTTGTACTCATCAGGACCAATACCACACACAAGAATTTTCTAGGCTTTATACTTTTTCTCTATCTTCTTCCTGTCAGCTTCATCAAACTCCTTCTTTATTTTAGGGACTTTTGAAGTCATATCTCCAATCTTTACTGCCCTGGGGGGAACAAAAAGGTCATCCTCTATGACATCCCACATCTCGTCTTCCACCACCGATAGTACTCTCTATTGAATCTTGGGGGTTTGGTAGTAGACTGACCTTATTCTAGATTTGGAAGAGTAGTCATTTCTCTAATTAGGATCCTTCTAAGGTTTTAGCCTTTATAAAAAAGTCCTCTCTCTAATACCAATTAAAAAGGTTAGGGTGGATTGCTTCTTGACTTTAGGGAACTGTTCCCAGAATCACACAAGCAACAAAAACTATGAGACAAATAATATAAGAAATGCAGGAGTACATATAAGTAAAGACACAGGATTTTTACATGGAAACTCCTTGATTAAGAGAGAAAAACCATAACCTGCCTTCAGGATTTTAAGCTTCACTATATTCAAGCAACTTTTACAGATTCCAAGGATTAACCTCCTAATCCTTTGTTTTCTAGTAATATAACTCTATTACAAGGAAACCTAAGCAATAACTCTACTACCTCCACCTCTAACTAACTCTACATAGACTTCTCAAGCTAACACTAGCTTGACATAATTACCTAACTCTAGATGATTATAAGAGATGGTACACCACAACACCTACAATAATCATAAGGAAGCGTAGGCAATAGTTTGAGATCAATGTTACAAAGACTCAGTAACCCTAAGGACATAAAAATAGAACTCTATGAGCAATCAGTTCCTTGTCGCAGCTACAACCTTTGATAAGCACTTCAAAAAGATATTTTATTGTGAGAATATGGAAGTGTTATTTTTATTATTGAGGAAGATGAGTATTATATATTGTGATACAAGAAAACCTAGAAGTAATCTCATTGGTTGAGCCAAAAAGGTGGCAACAACTTTTCACCAACTTTTGTACCATGTGTTAGTTAGACTGTTGACTGTGATAACGATAGATGAGCCCAACCTATTCTTTCATACGTAGAGTGTATTTATCATCACAATAAGGGCTCCAAGAATAAGTCTCAAACTATGATTTTGTCAATCATCAAAATTGAGGACTTAACATAATCTTATTATCTATGTATATTTTTTTTCCTTTAGTATTTAGTTTGGTAGAGATGCAAGCACTTCAAATTAGGAGGTCAAGTCAGTGTGCTCAAAATGGGTATGATTGTATTAATGTGTATACATTTTCACTTTTTAAAATGTGTACATAGTTTGAAGCTTTGAGCTAAGATAAATTCAACTAATGTGTCAAAATTTTATAAATTTGCTAAAAATTATTATCACCAACTTTGCATTTGTAAATTTGTAACTTTCATCATAAGTAAACATGAACAAAGAGCTGAGCCGGCTCGGAGCTGGGTTTGGTTGGCATGTATATGCAGTTTGACTCATTTTCAGTCAAAGTTTTCACTACAAGAAAATGTATCTGTAGCTATAAAATTTAAGAATTTAAATATCGTAGCTATTATCTATTAATAGCCACAAAAATTTAAATTTTATAGCTATCTACTAATTTATAAAATTTCTCAGTCACGCGAATTAAATTGACAAAGCTAGTTTCCCATGTTTGCAACTAGTACTAGTAATCGTGGTAATAATTTCCTAATTATCTATAAATTAATTGCTACAATAAATTTTGTAGCTAATCATAAGTTTTGGTCATGCCATAAAATTATCGTAGCAGTAGTAACTCTTTTAGCCACAAGAAACTATTTGAAATAAAATATGTAGTTAAATAGTTCTTCTTCTTCAAGTTATAAAATTTGTGACAATAATCAAATGATATAGTCACATTTTTTCTATAATAAAATTTCATCGCTAATTATTAATATTTGCCACTAATTGAAACGTATTGTAGTAATAAAACCTTTTAGCCATAAAAAAATTATTTAAAATAAAATACTATTATTGAATAAATATTTTTAATTCAATTTTCAATAATATTATTACAATAGTTAAATGATATAACCATAAATGCTTTGCTGAATTAAAATTTCATAGCTAATTGTTTATTTTTGTCATGTCTCAAAACTTGTACTAGCAATAATGACTTTTTAGAGAAAATTGAAGGAAAAATGTCATTTAAGTCTTGAATGAAGGATTGGTGACATTGACCAACTTAATGGGTCAAGCATAATTAGGATACTTGATTAAGTTAAATTTGGACTTGATTAATATATTCAAAACTTGCTAATCTTTTTAAAAATACAAATCAACCCACACCTCTCTCCTCTCCAAATCATCAACCGTCTCTCTCCTCTCCCTCTCAACAGTTCTATAAATTTCTCCTTTTAATCCCCGACGACTTCACAACCTCCAGTGAAAAATAGTTGGGTTTTAAGTTTTTTTTTCAACTTTTATCCGTCAAGCAATGTGACATCCTTACTCTCCGACCACAACAGCTTCGAGTTCTTCATCGTCCCTTTTCTTCTTTCGGTAAAAAAATATGGCCTTTTTAGTTTTGAAGAAAAAAAGGAACTTGAGTCAACTTCTTTTCTAGTATTGGTTAACAGTTTCATTATTTATTGCTTTAGTTTAAAATGCGGTCTGAATAAAATCCTAATTTTTGGTATTTCTTCTCTTCTCTTTTCGAAGTGAAATATAATTTTTTATTGTTTGTTGCATTTTTTAAAGTTTGATTTTCGTTGTTTGTGTTTGTACAAACAAGACAATGATGTTTGTGTTTTTGATGTTGCGCCCGCTGCTGGGTTGATTTGTTCTTGTTCTTTTTCTTGGTAAAGATGGTGATATTATTGTTGTTCTATTGAACAAAATCATGTTACTATTTTTTTTACAACAGATTAATCATATGATGTAATAGATTAACTATATGATACAACAATCAACCTTCTGACATAATAGATTAACCTTTTGATGCAACAAATTAACCATCTGACACAAAATATTAACCATCTAATATAATAGATTAACCATCTGCCGCAACACATTAACCATCTGAAGCAAAAAATTAACCATCTGACGCAATAGATTAAACATCTAATGCAACAGTTTTACAATCTGATGTAACAAATTAAATATTTGTTGTAATAGATTTACCATCGGATGCAATAGAGGAACCAACAGATTTATAATTTGAAACAATAGATTAACTTTTTGATGCAACAGATCAACCATTTGATGCAACGGAGGGACCATCGGATTAAAAATCTAATGTAACAGATCAATCATCTGATGCAGCATATAAACCTTCTGATGGTTAAAATCCTATTAACTATTCCAACAGGACATGTCTAAGACTTGATTTTTCCAACTGATCATTCATCTGTTGTGATAGACGACCCTTCTGTTGAAAAAAAATCTAAACAAAATTGGCTGTTGATAATAGTTCCAATAGATCTCTCATATGTTGCAACAGATGTGTGATCTGTTGTACAGACCAATAATCTATTTCAATAGATGAGTGATTTATTTTTATTGTTTTAATAGATTACTCATCCATTTCAACAAGTTAGTTATATGTTCCAACGGATTACCTACCTAGTGCAATAGATATGTGATCTACTAGAACTGTTATTTTACTGTTGTACATATTAGATATACTATTTTTCCTTTTTTAATGATGCATTATTCAATTATAATCTATTTTATGTTTCTGTTATTTTTAGACTATATGGCTCCTAAAAGTCCAAGTAGAGGAACAAGTGAAGCAACTAGGCTACATCCACCACTCTATGAGTTTGCTTGACAAGCGTTATCTCAATCAGGAGCAAAATATGATGAACATGGGGAGGAGAAATATTTCAAAAGAGATGATCTAAATGCTAATAACCCTTCCACCGAAGAGTTGGTCAAAACCTTCAATATTGATTGTTATCCTATGAGAATGCGATGGTGCCACAGATTTAATGGGTGATTTCTTGTTTAAGTCAGCCATGGGAAAATCTTTCGACGCCTTTAGAAAAATACTTCGAGAATAAAAATTGGATGCTTATTTCAGGGATAGCTACTTTGAGTAATATATTGATTTGTCGGAGGGCAAAAGTTATCGTTTCCAAATAAAAATGGTATATGATCTTTTCAAGAGTAGGTTTATGTATGAAAATAAAGATAAGATGGATGAGGTGTGGATAAATTACTGTGGCATGCCTGATTGTTTTAGTTGGAAGGAGTTTGCCATAGTTACTGGATTAAAATGTTATCCTCTTTCTCAAGTTATACCTATTCTAATCCCCAAAAAAGCATCCCACACATCAAAAAAAGGCAAAGACAAGTTGAGTGATCGTGATGACCTTGGTGTCCATTATTAGTCCAAACTTCAAAAATAAAATTTTTATAGCAGTGCTGAAAGGTAAAAGAATTTCAAAGAAGCACAAGCAATTATTGTGCTTGGTTTGGTTTGTACATAATATTCTTTGAGCGAGAGACATTAACAATAACATAAGCTTTGGTTTAATATTGCTCTCTAAGGATCTTGAGGCATTTAACAGCTATCCTTGGTGTTATGAAATCTTCAAAATGACTGTCAAATATTTGTTGACTCCATTAATGCCAAAAATAGTTAACTTATATGTCTTTCCATGGGCTTTCATGGTAAATGTTTCTTTTATTATGATATAATTTATTTTTTAATTCAATAATAGTTTTATTTTATTAGCATTATTTTGTAGGCTTGGGCGTTTGAAGTCATTCCTTATTTGAGACAGTAAGTGAACTACCAGGAAGAAGTTTCTTGTCCAAGAATCTTGAGATGGTTGTCGGCCAAAACTGATAAAAATATAAAAAATTTTATCTCTTCAACCCCCTGACAGATGCAGTAAGTATAATTATAATTAATTTTTTATTTTAATTAATGATTTTTTTGAATGATCTAATCATCATTTTAATATATGTAATGATTTATGCTAGATTATGCATCCGTCGCTTGCTCTGACCAATCGAGAGTTGAAGATGCCATTTTTTCTTACTTTACGGTCTATGCAAATTTATCGGACCCTCAGGTCATTGACAAAATAAAAATAGAATTATTTGGAGCAACAACCATCATAAAAAAAATAATTTTGGAGGGTAGGCTTGTTGTTGTTGATAGTCTTAGTGGTGATGGAGCTGTTGGTGGTGGTAGTGGTGCCGTTGTTGGTGCTAATGATGCTCCTTTTATAGTTTTTAAAACAATCCATTATGAGTATGATCATACTGGTTATACAGATTTTGCCTCTCCCAGCGAATGTTCTGCATGTAAATGTCAAGACTGCACATGATGTACTAATTAATGCTATTAATGTATTAACTGTTTTTGTACAAGAATTGACATCTAAGAGGGGTGTCATTCTATCAAAGAGGATTTTATATGCATCCACTCCATTAGATATTAAGGCTAAGAAGAGAAAGGAAGTAATTTCCAAGGCATTATCAAGCATCCAAAAAGCGAAATTACAACTCCTATGTCCATGTGTTGCACTATTAAGCAATGTACAAGGGCCATAAAAGAGAAGTACGAGTTGAAAAGGGTGAATAAATATCGTCTGATCCAACTAACAAACAAACACATATTTGTTTCAACAGATGGCACATCTGCTAAAAATTATTAAACAAATATATACATCTGTACTTGCAACAGTTGACTAACCTGTTGCATCAGATACAGTATCTGTTGCAACATATGTCTTATATGTTTAAGCAAATCAAATAGTTCAATGTACCATTTTTATTTGTACCAACAAATGACCTATCTTCTACAATGGATGGGTCATCTGTTGGGACAAATTAAATCAAGACTTTCTACCATTTCGGTTTTTCCAAATAGATAAGTCATATGTTGCAACAGATGGTTCGTTCGTTAGAAATTATCATATAGGTCTTCCTCATTTGATAATTTGTCCCAACAGTTGATCCATCTGTTGCAACAAAAATATAAGTTTTTTGGGACAATTTAAAACGGGAGGAAGATTTGTTTGATTTGCTAAAATAGATGAGTTATCCTTTTTCCATTCTTTTTGTATCTCTATTATTAGCATTGAGCAATTATGGATTTTCAAGTGGATGTCACTATAGAAGCTACTGCTAAACAACATTGACAATATTCTACTCTTTTTATGAAAATACGGAGAAGCGATAACACAGAAACTGTACGCAAGCGACATTAAAGATCCACGACAACCAAGGCCAAATTCCATAGCACCGAATGAAGAACAACTTGTCCATATTGAGTAGATTTTTATAGATTGAGTTTGTCAAAGTAATAACCGCATCGCTCCTTAGGATTTGTTGGCATCAAAACTTAAATTGATGATTTATTTGTTGAGATCTATACCCATAATAATTTTTTCATTTCATTTATTTGTTGATTTATTTCATGTAATTTCTAAAGGCTTCAATTTATTTTATTTTATCTATGAATTTTATTTTATCCTTAGATTTGAACTTATTAATTAAAATGAAATACTAGTTTCAAATATTGCAACAGATAAGGTATCTTTTACAATAGATGACATATCTATTGGAAAATATCAAACAAATTTAAGCATATGCTGCAACATGTAGGTAATCTATGAGAAATTATCAAACAAGTCTTCTCATTATTTCAACAGATAGACTTAGATAGAAATATCGACACAATGCAACAGATGACCAACCTATTGCAACAAATAAACTATCTGTTAGAATAGGTAGACTATCTGTTATAACAGATGGACAATTTGTTGCATTACAAGAAATTCAACTTTCATTAGACATAAAAAATTACCACTACATGTAAAGTGAAGTGAATTGAAATAAAAAAGGCGGAACCCATCGACAGGCAACGATCTTTCACTTTGGCACCTCAAGTAGACAGTGTTTATTTTAAACATCCAAAATAGGCATCAAATGTGTCAGTTTGGCACTTTTTAACCTATTGTCATCTCGCGTGCAATTCACGCAGCCAAGGCTCGTTGAACCCCTATTTTTGCTGACTTGGCATCTGATTTGGCCCCCAATACTTATTTTTCCCCATTGTCTTATATATTCATCTTCTTCCTAAAATTTAACCCTAAATTTCTAAATCTTCTTCTTCATCATCTTTTTTTCTCTATCCAAATAATTCAAATTATTTGTATTTTTTTTTTTGCATATTTTTTTTTTCCAACTGAGCTTGGCAATGTCGAGCTTATCTTTCACTATTTTTTTGTGATAAGGATTTTTGATATTGTAAGTGTGGTCATGAAGCTCTATTGAATACTTCTTGGACTCAATAAAATTCAGGTCGTAGGTTTTTTAATTGTAAGATTTCAAAGGTAATATTTTTTATTTAATTAGTTGATTAATTATAACTTGTAATTATTTTAAAATTGTGGTCTTGTTTTTATAGAAGTTGGGTGGATATGATTACTTTGGTTGGTATGAAGAATGACACCCTTCACAAAAAAATCATATAATTTTGAAGAGAAACAAAATCGAGCAATAAGATACTACATTGTTGGTGTTATTGCTACTGGTTTGGTGTTGTTGGGCATATGGATATTCAAGCCTAATTGCTGAAATTTTCATGGTGGTCTATTTGTATTTGCTACTGGTTTGATTTTATTGAGCACATGAATATTCAAGCGTAATTGTTGGTAAATATCAAACAAATTTATATATATGTTGCAACATGTAAGTCATCTATTGGAAATTATCAAATAGATCTTCCTACTGTTGCAATAGATAAGACATAGATAGAAGCATCGGTATAATGCAATAGATGACCAACCTATTGCAAAAAATAAACTATCTATCAGAATAGATAGAATATATTTTACAACAGATAGATAATCTGTTGCATTATAAATAATTCAACTTTCATCAGGCAAAAAAATTGCCTCTACATTTAAGGTATGTAACGTGAAGTGACTTGAAATAAAAAATTATTATTTCATAGGCTCTTCTTTATACACAAGCTCCAAGCGTCCAGTTAGTACCCCATAAGCCTAGAAAGGTCATTGACTCAGCCATTTCTGTGTCAGTCAGCAAACCTTCGATGTATGCAAGCACGGACAACCCGCACGAGGCATCGATTTCATTTTTTGAAAGGTCCATATCCTTGTTTTGACCTTCAAAATTCCATGGTTACTTCATCAACACTTCTGCTGGCAAATGATCCATCAGTTTACTCTGCCTCAACAAGATGGGAAATAACTCTAATAGTGGTTGTATATGGATAAAAAAATCAGACTCGTCCAAGGCAGGTAAGTTGCAGTCATAAACCTTGATCTTTCCCTCCTCGAGTAGTATCTCAATAGCTCGATAATGTATGATATCAACATTCATGACTCCAAGAATCCTATTTTCCTCAGTCCAACTCTTTACATGTGGATTTGGCCTCTCCCCTCTAACATACTTTATCATTTCTTTATCCCATTGGACCCTAAAAACTAGTGAATAAAATCCTGCGCCACCAGAATTTGACGCTAGCTTACTTAGATCATCATACCTATTCTTGAAATTCTTGTAGAAGTTAAGGTCCATTATTCTATCGGCAGCATCATAAGCTTTTGGGTATGCTAATTGCCTACCCCTCATGAGGCAGAGAATTTCGTCGACATACTATGATATAAGAAGTCAATTTTTAAATAGGTCAGTAATTGTAAAGAAGGAAAATATAGTGGAAAGATGCAACAGATGGTCCATCAGTTGCAGAGGGTTCTTTGAATCTGTTCACAAATTACCTATCTAACGCAACTTATGCAAGAGATGGGTAATATGTTGCAACAGAACCACCACAAGTTGCACTAGAATACACAGCTGTTACAACATATAACACATCTGTTGCGTAGCTTTTCCTTCATAGAGTAAATTACAAGTCTAGGTTAGGCAAAATAAACTTACCCTGTCCACGTGTTGTGTACGCATATCTTTCATACTCTTGAAGTCATGGACAAAAAAGGTATGAATGGGGTAATCTTGTGCGCCTTTCTTGGCATTCTTAGCCCGTCGCAGATCCCTCTTCTCTTTGGCGTCAAGTTTTGCATATATGTCCACCTTATTGAATGGCCCCTAAACTTCAATAACTTTATTAGAGGGAGGAGTTATAATTTTTTTATTTCCGATTGGAGAGTACTTGGCTAATTTCTCTTTTCATCCTCCAAACTACCAATGTATGAGTGTATGGCTTTCTCACCTTCTTGGATGGTATGACACCCATCTTGGATTTTAATTTCTCAATAGCTTTAGCTATAGTCTCTACTTTTTCAAAGAGTTTATATATTTGCAACAAGAACATAAACGTAAAAAGGGGTAAGAGGGACCGGTGTAAGGGTGAGATGGACATATAAAAGGGGTGTTTTCAAACATATTTATTTTTTATTGAGCATCAACATGGTCATCATCATGACTGGCAGCAGCATCAGCATGCCTGCCACCAACATCAACAACTCCATTATAACAACCCCAAAAGAAGCACCTAGATCTATTGCAATAGGTTGGTCATGAGGAGCCTTAACATTAGGCTGACCTTGCCTAACTGCTCTTCTTATGGCTATTTCTCCAACCAATTCCTTCTTTATTAACTCCACCATTGAGTTTGCTATTGAATCAATAAGACCTAGAGTAATAAAAGAAGTCATCCCCAACTCCTGCTCAGTAGGCACGATCCATGGATACACAACCTATAAAAAAATAAATACATTTAAATCATATAATAATTTGCAGTGAGTTTGCTTACATGTTAATACAGATAACTTATGCAACAAATGATATTTCTGTCATAATTGATCTATCTGTCACAATAGATTAACAATATGTTGCATCAAAATACCCATCTATTGCATGATTTGCAGTAGATGGGCAATCTGTTGAGTCGGGTTCAGAGAACCAATGCAACAGATGGGCAATCTGATACAAAATATGAATCGTTTATCATAACAGATTACTAATCTATTATACCAATTGCAGTGGATAGGTAATCTATTGCAACTGATAACCCATCTATCGTAACAGATGACATATCTATTTCAATATCTTTCTTGGAGTTAAATTATTTTACTTAAAATAAGACATACTGCATCATCCGGAGGGTTAATGTGATCAATCTCCTTCATTCTTATGTTGCTCTTTGCAGCCAACCATCTAAGGATCCTTGTATGAGAAATATCATCCGAATAATCCTTGACATGCTTTCAGAGGTGAGGAATGACTTCAAATGCCCAAGCCTAAGAAATGTAAACAAGAGGCAAACAAAAAAAGTCATAATAATTATTCAATATAAATTAATGGATGAGTAAACAAAGAGTAAACAAATAGTGATTAAATTTACCATGAAAGCCCAAGGAAAGTCGTATAATATGATTGTTTTTGGGGATATCTTTGTTAGTAAATATTTGACAATCAAGTAGTAGTCGTCATATCCCCAGGAATAATTGTTGAATATCTCAAAATCCTCAGCAAGCTTTAACAAATCATCTTCTATGACTTTGTTGGCATCGCTTGCCAATACAATGGAATGGGCAACCAAACTAAGCACAATTGCTCCTTGGAGTTCTTTTATATGGTTTTATCCTTGAGATGCTCTATCAAATTATTGGCGTTGTACCCACATCCAGCAATGTCCCAACAACCCATCTATTTTTTTCTTGCATTTATCAGTTTTGGTGGGTGGTCGCTGGGACAATGCATTCTCACTATTTGATGGTGGTAGTTTAGTTGTCCTATTTTCCTTGAACCTTTTACGTGGTCTTTTCTTGGTGAGAGGTTATTCTGGAAGATCGCATCTCAATCCCATCACTATGGCAAACTTTTTAAAGCCAAAACAAACCGGCATGCTGCAGTAGTTGATCCAAATTTCATCCATCTTCCCCCCCTCCTTTGAATCTTTATAACCCCCCACGTACTAATCCTGCATTTGAGAAGATCATATACCATTCTTATTTATAAATAGGAAGTGTGTTCCCCAGGCAACTCAAGAAAGTATCCAAAGTAGCTCTTTTTAAAAAGTCCGTCGATGCTTTCATTCTTCATAATATTCCTAAATTCATCAAAAGGTTTCCCCAACTGACATTTAAGTACAAGATCACCAGTTAGTTCTACAGGGTAATCTATCGATATCGCAACTTCAAACCATTCAATACTAATAGTTTCGACAGCCTCATGCTGGGGTTTCGATATTAATTCACGCTTCATTGGTGATGCATTGTCATCCTCTTTCTAAATTTCTTCTCCCTCATCTTCTTGTTTATCTTCTTCTTCCTCCTCCTCACTTTTATTTTCCTCATCAACATCTAAAGACCCTTTTCTACCTCACTCAATGGTGTTTTCATAACTTTCCTCAGCTTTACTTTTCCCCGATTGAGATTGTTCAGGAAGCTCCTCCGAATCCCTCTATATTGTAGCCTTATTTGTTAGCTGGTTAGAAGTTGATCCACTTTCACTTTCTTTTATTTTAGGAGATATCTTTTACCTACAAATAATAGAAAAACAAAAATTACATTACAATTGATGTATGCATAAATTTTAAAAAATTCATTACAAACACCACCAATACCGTAACACCCCGTACTTAATTACATGCATTAGCCATTGTTATATGTGTTGGAGTATATGCATTGATCCTAAGTTAGGTATATATGAGTTTAAGTATGAGTATTGATTATTTTGAGATGGTTTCAAGTGTATAGTTTGATTATATGTGTATAGGAATCGACTTTATTTATACCGGAATTTGCCCGTCGATGGTTCCATACGAAGGTTATTGAATAATATTTCCAACAATATAAAGATTTCCAAAAATGGATAAGTTTCGGATATAATCGAGCACGTTCGAAACTATAAAACGGTGGCCGGGATGTTGTGAATAGTAAATGTGCAGGAAAATTTCCTGCACACAAACTACTGAGGCCTGCCAGTTTTTTGGGTCAACTTTGAACGATCATAACTCCCTCAATATAATGAACTGGGAGAGCTACCACCTATCAAAAGAAATATCTTTGAGTATTATTTCCAATGCAATTGGTTTCATCCAAATCCAACATCTGAGTAAGGAGTTATACTCGTTTTACTTCAGCCTCTCAAAACAGATTTTTAGGGTCAACTTCAAACGATCATAACTCCTTGTACAAGACGAACTGGGTGGCCTACTTTATATGAAATGAAATCCCTTTGAATTATCTTTCTAACGATACAAATTTCACCTGAATCCGATATCGAAGCAAAGATTTATGGCCGATTTACTTTAGCCTATCAAAACAGTCCACCATGGACAGATTCGGATTTACTTAAACTTTTAAGGGCAATATGGTCATTTTCCATCACCTCATGGACGAAAATTGGTCATTATATACATATAATTAGTCTCATATCCATCAATTATCATCAAATTATTGAAAATAAGAAACCCTAGCCTAATTTCAACTCCAATTATCTTGTGATTCAACCGTAGAAAATCCAAATTGATTCCGTAGTTGTGTTCACCGTCTCGAGGGCTTCCAGAAGCACCCCTTATTTGTGCCAACAGGACTTCAAAATCAAAAGGGCCATTTTATGGTAAGGATGTAAATTATGTTGGTGTTATTTATATGGATATGTATATATATATATATATATGCATGTGAGCATAAGAAGTATGTTATTTGATTGTTGTTGAAAGATGATTGGGAAATGATGTTGGATTATGTTGAATTGTGAAGGAATTTGGTGTGATGATGTGGTATTGAAATGATGATTATATATATATATATATATATACACATAAACCTATTGTTCAAGTTGGTTTTTGGAATGTTTTGCAAATATTGGTAGTATGGAATTATGGAAGAGAATTGTAGTGTTGGGTTGCTAATACTAGATGCCAAACGTTTCATTGTAGATAAGTGATTTGTAAAGGCGGGAAGTTGTGTTGAATTGGTATCCGAATCTACAACGAGGTATGTAAAGCATACTCTAACAATGTTCTTTGGCATGAAAACACCAATGTTCCATCAAGTAAGATTCCGAGGTTGTCCAAAAACATGTATTGTTCTACGTTACCAACGAAGTTGTTTCCATCCTATAAAGTGTCAAAATATTTCATTGATATACCAAAAGGCTCTTATTTCATTGTTGTGATATTGATGATTCTGAAACACATTGTTGATGTACCAATGAGTCTTTATTACATCGTTATTGTATAGAAGGTCTATTACTTGGTTCCTATTGATGTATCCTTGTTTCAAAGTATCAAAAATGTGGTGGCGACCGAAATAACAATCTCAAAGATTAATTGAACTAAGTGATGGGAGTTCTCTCTTATCGGGTGGTATCCCAGGGGCATAAGCCTAGCATGGGTCGATCCCTATTTATGTGTTTATGGGTGGTATCCCAGGGGCATAAGCCTAGCATGGGTCGATCCCAGTTGATATGTACTGGAGGCAGCCTAATGGTCACAGTACAGTACAGTAATGATTACAAAGACGATAAGAACGAAGGTAAAGTGTATGAATAAATACAATGTACAGGTTGTCACAAGTTCTAGTAAGTGTGGTCCAATCCTATTACGACCTATTCACTTGTTTCTGATTTCTACTGAGCTCCTATATCATATGTGATTATCTACAGCTTTACATACTCAGTACATATTTCGTACTGACGTCCCCCACGGGGACCTGCATTTCATGCTGCAGGCACAGGTACCTCAGCTCATACACCGCACAAGTAGGAGCCAGGTCATACAACTATTATTGGTGAGCTCCAGTTTACTTTGGAGCTTTCCGAGTCGGTTCCTTATGTTTTGTTATTGTACATGAGTCATGTGTGGGTGGGGGTTTGTCCCGACCCTAGTCATGTCATGTATATCCTAGAGGCTTTGTAGACATAAGGAAGGGTAAAGTCATGGAAGTTTATATAGTGATGTTATATCTGTACATGTGGTGGCCCCGACGGCCAAGTGTTATATATATATATATATATATATATATATATATATATATATATATATTTGCGCGTGTTGTTTTGATACAGGTAATTAGATCCTTCTATATGCAACGAAGTGCTGTCCAATTTTTGGTGACATGTAAGTGAAAGTACAGGTATTTGAACGGTTCTCCCGGGCCTTCTCGGCTTCGGGTGCCAGTCCGGCCCGATGGGATTTTGGGGCGTGACAAATACCAACACCACCAACAGCCACCATAAACACCACCAACTAATGCCACACCACCACCACCAAAAGCCACCATAAACACCACCAGTGCTACCACGATGACCACCAACACCACGACCACGACCACAAACACCAAAAATACCATCCAATAATACCACAATAGTCAATGAAACATTGGGACAAAAATTAGGGTTTTCTTAGGTTTTTTCTACGATTTTACCATCACAACTCAAAATTGTAAACTCATTCTCAAATATAATACAACTAAAAGTCCTCTTTTTCATCATTAACTTAAAAGTGCTAATTTTTAGAAAAAAAAGAACAAATATAGAACTCTTCTCCAACTCTGTTACCTACGAAGACAGAAAATGACGGATACAAGATAAAATAAAGTCAACAATAACACCTATGTGGTCGAAAGTAGGAAGAAAATCGATCTATTGTGAAAGGTTGAGCAATTTATTGAGTAGTTGTTGTCTGTATTATTAAGAGAGAGAAAAGAGCGAGAACTCAAGATTTGAAGTAATGGAACATTTTCCCCGCAAATAGATGATTTGTATGGGTTTATTTGTATTTGGGAAAAGAATGACAAGTTTTGGAAATGTTGATTTGGTCCAAATTGATCTTAATTATTTTTTAAAATTTTAAAATACATACGTAATTTTTAACCGTCTCATCATAATAAATTGTATTAAGTTCAACTGGAACACTGATGCATTTTAGGTATTAGCTTGATAATGAGGTAATAAGAATTATTTCAACTCAGAGTGATCAATTGATGACTCAGGTCAGGAGGAACGCACTACCAACATGATGCAATTGCCAAAGACTCAATTGAAGTTGTAGTTGACCATATGAACTCACCCCTAGTTATAGTTAAATATATTTAGGTATTATCTTGATAATGAGGTAATAAGATTTGTTTTAACTCAGAGTAATCAATTGATGACTCAAGTCAGGAGGAACGCACTACCAACATGATGCAATTGCCAAAGACTCAATTGAAGTTGTAGTTGACCATATGAACTCACCCCTAGTTCTAGGTTAATTAATTTAGATATTATCTTGATAATACGGTAATAAGAATCGTTTTAACTCATAGTGATCGATGACTCAGGTCGGGAGGAACGCTATACCTACATCATGCAATTGCCAAAGACTTAATTGAAGTTGTAGTTGACCCTATGAAATCACCCCTAGTTCTAGCTAAATCAATTTATGTATAAGTTTGATAATTAGGTAATAATAATTGTTTCAACCCAAAGTGATCGATCGATGACTCAGGTTGGGAGGAACGTAATACCAATATGATGTAATTGCTAAAGTCTCAATTAAAGTTGTAGTTGACCCTATGAACTCACCGCTAGTTCTATCTTAATCAATTTAGGTATTAGTTTGATAATAATGTAATAAGGATCATTTCAACTCAGAGTAATCGATAGATGACTCGGGTTGGGAGTAACACAATACCAACATGATGCAATTGCCAAAGTCTTAATTGAAGTTGTAGTTGACCCTAAGAACTCACCCATATTTCTAGGTAAATCAATTTAGGTATTATATTGATAATGAGGTAATAATAATTATTTTAACTCAGAGTGATCAATCGATGACTCAGGTTAGGAAAAATGCAATACCAACATCATGCAATTGCTAAAGACTCAATTAAAGTTGTAATTGACCCTATGAACTCACTCCTAGTTTTAGCTAAATAAATTTAGGTATTAGATTGACAATGAGGTAATAATAATCATTTCAACTCAGAGTGATCGATGACTAAGGTCGGGAGGAACACAATACCAATATCATGCAATTGTTAAAGACTCAATTGAAGTTGTATTTGACCCTACGAACTCACCCCTAGTTCTAGCTAAATTAATTTATGTATTAACTTGATAATGAGGTAATAAGAATCATTTAAACTCAGAGTGATCGATCGATGACTCGGGTCGGGAGGAACGCAATACCAATATTATACAATTGCCAAAGACTCAATTGATGTTGTAGTTGACCCTATTAACTCACCCCTAGTTCTAGTTAAATCAATTTAGGTATTATCTTGAGAATGAGGTAATAAGAATCGTTCAGAGTGATCGATCGATGACTCAGGTTGGGAGGAACACAATACCAACATGATGCAATTTCAAAGACTCAATTGAAGTTGTAGTTGACCCTATGAACTCACCCCTAGTTTTAACTAAATAAATTTAGGTATTAGCTTGATAATAAGTTAATAATAATCATTTTAACTAAGAGTTATCGATCGATGACTTAGGTCAGGAGGAACGATATATCAACATCATGCAATTGTAAAGACTCAATTGAAGTTGTAGTTGACTCTATCAACTCATCCTTAACTGTAGCTAAATCAGTTAAAGTTGTAGTTGAACATATGAACTAAATTGAAATTGTATAAAGAAAAATGTTCAACCTGTTACAAAAAATGACTTATCTATTAGAATTTATCAAACATATTAAGTTATCTGTTGCAACAGATAAACTATCTTTTGTAAATTATCAAATAGACGTTGCCATCTGTTGCGAAAGATGACTGAGCTGTTGTGAATTTTCAAACAAAAATTGTCATCTGTTGCAATAGTCAACTTATATGTCTTCAGATCTTTTATTTTATTTTAAAGCAATTTCTTAATTTCCTATCTGAAATAAAAAAGATAAAATACTAAGGCGGTAAAAATATTACTTGGATAACTCAAAAATTTCCTCATTGAGTAGTCTTATCTTATCTTATCAATGTTTCCATATCCTCGTGCCCCTCAAAGTTATTAATGAATATTTAAAACCCATCTCTAGAATTCTCTCTCCTTCAGCCATAAATTATCTCAACTCATCTCTCTTCTTTATTCAGAATTCTCTTTCTCCCCTCTTTGGGGTAATCACAATCGTCTTTTTTTCTCTTTTCTCTCCTCTTTCGCATGAGGATCCCTTCGGATCTCAACCGATCAATATCTTTTCTCAACTGAAATAGGTGTTCTAATCCCTTTTGCTTTTTTGACATTGCAGTTATGATTCACTATTGTTCTTTCCTTCTCATCTTCTTCTTTGTAAGTTATTTAAATTAGATATTTACATCTGTTGTTATTATTGATTTACCCATTACCAGTTTCCCATTTATTGAGAAAATTAAAGGAAAGATGACTTTTTAAGTCTTGAATTTATGAACCATTGTTTTTATTAAAATATGCAAAAAAATTCATCTGTTGGGATAACGTAAAAAGCCTTGTTGTCAATATCATTTTTTATGTCTTTTATTTGTTACTTTTGTGGTGTTGTTGTTGGGGGTGTTGAAATATGTGGTGTTTGTGTTGTTTATGGTGTTGGAACATATAGTGTTATTCTTTGTTATTGATATTATTGGTGGTATTGCAATAGTTTCCTTAACTTTTGCAACTGATAAATCAGTTGTTGGAACAAACAGAGCACGTATTGGAAGAAATCAAACCAGTAGCAAGATTGGTTTGATTTATTTCAACATATGACCTATCTGTTGCCATAGATGCATCGCCTATTGCAATAAATGACTTATTTGTTAAATAAATGGGGAATCTATTGCATCAGATGGGTCATCTATTAATCTATTCAATTTTATGTTACCCTTTTGTAATGTTTTTTTTGTTCTTCTCTTGTTTGACATCAAATGTTTTTCTCTTTTTTGCAGATAAAAGGAAGTAAAACTGAATCAACTTTTGCCTGACCAGCATTAAAGACTAGAGTAAAGATGGGTTCGAAGGAATAAATTGCTTGCAGATAGAACCACTTCATATGTGGGAGGTATGTATTACTGATCAACCTATTGTGAAAACACACATCCAGTACACTGATTTTGTGAATGTTGGTTCTGTACCTATTAGGCGTTAATCTTTCAAACAAGATATGGCATTTTACATTTAATATTGTTAGGTTCGAACTGGTAAGGCTGAGGGACCAAGTAGGTGGTATCGATACCCTGTTATGGTTTAATGAGGATTTTTCTAATGTTTATGTGTCAAGTTTGGAGAAGGGTTCAAGTTTTTATTTGCACTGTAAACATTAAAATAGTGATTGTACTAATTTTAAGGGTTCAATAAACTTTTGAAAGGCCTCTGATGTCTCGCACTGCTGCAAATAAGAATGGAAATGAATATAGTTAATGCTCTTGTCCAAATTTATATGGATGGGTTGCTTAAGGAGACTATTATATAGCATAAGCTGATTGAAAAAATACCTGTCCGGGAAGGGGGAGATGGAGAAGACCATATATCAACTCATACCTTATTAAAGAAGAAACACAGGGTAGGAAGAAAAGTGTAGAAAAACTGGTTGATGAAATTGACATGAAAAATTAAAAATTTGAATGAGCTGCAAATTTGAAAGTGTATCCAAAAATGAAAATCCATCAGTCTATTTTGAAAAAAAAATATTGAAGTGGATTGGAGTTGTGCACTTTGTTAAGGGACTGTAACTAGCTAGCATGGCCTGAATGAGGACCCACAAAATGCATGACCAGAACTCTAAGGTTTCAGCTTTGTGAGCACTGATGGTGGTAAGGTTATCTATTAGGAACGAAACCCGAACCAACAACTCCTGAAGTAAAAATAAGGGATCAATCCGAGGTGGCAATTTCTCAAGTTATACTTGCATCCCATGCCTCTTGTTTATGGCTCTAGTTTAGTCAAAGGCAGTGGAAACTACAAGGCATGGGATTTCTACCCAACTTCAGAAATTTTCATTTCTACTGCCATTGACCTGATCAGAACCACAAACAGAAGACATGGGATGCAAGTTAGACTTTAGAAATTGACTTCTTGGCTTCCCTTATTTTTACTTCTGGAATTGTTAGTTCAGGTTTTATTCTTGACTGAAAATCTTACCAATCCCCTATGTAGCCAAGCTTCTTTCTTAGAGTTCTGGTCTTGCACTTTGTGGGTCTTTATTGACGCCACGCTCGCCAGTCGCAGTCCCTAGTAAAGTGTCCAGCTCCATTCCTCTTAAGCATTTTTCTTTTTCAAGAATGACTGGTTGTTTTCAATATTTGGATACATTTCTACATTTGAAGCTCATTCAGTTTTTTCATCTTTCAAGTCAATTTCATTGGCCAAATTTACTAGAAGTTTCTTACTTGCTTCCTTGTGTTTCCTCTTAAACAAGGTCTGAGATGATATAGGTTCTTCTCCACCTTTCCTTCCTACATGGGTATTTTTCCAAGCACCTTCTGTTGTATAATAGTCTCATCGAGTAACCCATCTATATAAATTTGAACCAGGAGAATTTCTATTGGTTTTCCATTCTTGTTTTCTGCAATGTGAGGCTTTGGAGGCCTTTCAAAATTTCATTACACTATTAAAATTGGTCCAATAACTATTGGATATTTACACTGCTGCTAAAAACTTACACCCTTCTCTAAACTTGACACATAAATATGAGCAAAATCATCATTAAATTGTAATAGGGTATCGACACCACCATCTTGGAACCCTTCAGCCTTATCAATTCATACCTATCAAAATAAATTGTAAAATGAAGGATCTTGTTTGAAGGATCAATGTCTAATCGATAAAAAACTGCATTCATAAAATTATTGTACTTTATGTGTGTCTGTCACGATAGCCTGATCAATAATACATAACTCCTACACATGAAAGTGGATCCATTCATCTACACGCACCTTATTCTTCCTACCCCATCAATGTCAGACAGTGTTAATTCTTCATTTCCCATTGTTAAGTAGTGTACAAGACTACGAAGGCTCAAAGGGTAACCATCTTCAATGTCAGATGACTACTTGCCTGTCAAGAAAAAACAAGTGCTATAAGTCATGACTTTTTACCTTTTTATTTTTAAATATGTTTATATAATAAAACAGTGACCAATTTAGATTAATTAAGGTATGTGATGACTATTAAAAAAGAGGTAACCTTTTGTCTAACACATTCAAAATAGCTAATGAATCAAATTCCCCATCTGTTGTAACTGATGAATCTGCTGTTAGAAGAAATCAAAATATCTTCTCCAATAGATAGTCCATCTATTGCAACAGATAATCCATATGTTGCAATAGATGTCTCATCTATTGCACATACAGGCCATCTGTTACAACAGATAGTAAATCTGTTGGGACAGTGGGTTATCTATTGTGAAAGATGGATGACCTGTTGCAACAGCTCAATAATAACGGTTGTTAGTAAGTCTCAAACCATTTTGAAAAGGTAAGAATTTTGAATGTAAAAGAAAAAATTATGACTTTTCATAGAAAACAAAAAGGCAGCAGTTTGAATGTAATTAATACAATAGAGCTGAACAATCATTCCTCTTTTCCTAACACATTCAAATTCAATCCTCTATAAATAGGTCCCTTCTTAATCTTCATTCTACTCCACTTTTATTTTTTCTTGCATTTTATCTTTTTGTATTACATCTTTAACCACTTCTATTCCAAGAGCATATTCCTTTCTCATTGAGGTAAGTTTTTTTTTCTATGTAAATCTACCAGTTGGTAGTATACATTGTCTTACATTTGGACTCTTTTCTTTACTTTTGTGTTTATATTTTTTATCAATTCATGTGTATTCCAGAAATGAGTGATCCTGTTTGGGACATTTCTATTCTGCATAACACCGTCCGAGAACTTTAGAGACAGGTTAACGACCTGCAGAGAGAGTTGGTCGTCGTGAGAGCAAGGATGTTTAGAGAGATGCAGAGGCTTATGAGGGCCCTGTTACTGCCAGTTGACGATTGGCCAGCTGAAAATAATAATGATAATGATGATGATGATAATAATAATAATTAGAATGTGTTTTTTCTTTTAGCGTATGTATTTTAATTTTTCTATATCAGATCTATAGCTAATGTATTTTATTGTGGTTTAATGAAAAATTTATTTTTGATCAACTTTGGATTTTTAATTCTTATTTAATTTTCATTCTGTCTGTTTCTCCTTCTAAATATGTTAACATGTCGACGGTTGGAGGTAGGAGCAATTTTGAATTTAGTAGCAATAATAATTTTGGCTTTTGAGTTCTTTCAATAGATGGACCATGTGTTGGAACAGATTGGTCATCGGTTGGGTTTCTATCAACAAATTTCTATCTATTGCAACAGATTTGTTATCTGTTGGAGGAAAATATTCCAGTTTGATGAACTGTAGTCTATTCTTCTAGCTAATGTCCATCTGTTGTAACTAATAGGTAGTCTGTTGAAAATAATTTTGTGGCCTGCTGTATTTAGTTCATGTTTTGCCTCTTTATATTGACGCACAAGTTATTAAAAAGATATTTTATATAATAAATGATAATATTTATGTTCTCAGTAATGAGTTAAATATATAAAATTTCACAACAAACAACAACACAAGTTTTTGCAATTACAATGATCATGGTGGATTACGATCCGAGCATGCAGATCTTTTGTGACCAGCACTCTTACATACGAAAAACTTATTTTTTCTTGATAGAAATGATTCTCTGACTCCACGCCTCCTCTTATAGGGCCTCTTCCCTATTTGATAGTGCTTGGATCAATGTATGAAGGAGGTATTAATTTCCCCAAAAGCTCTGCAGGAACAATCCAAGATTCTTCGGGAGGCACCGGAGTAATATGCCCACTATATTCCATTGTATATTTTGTCACTGAATAATATGAAGAGGAATACTTATAGATTTTAGTTCTATACTTTGCACCGTATTGAGCTTGAAGAGCTGCCATAGCATATGGTCACGACATTTTGTGCAAGTCAAAAACTCTGCATGTAAAAGATCTTGTTTAAAGATCAATCGTGGTAACATCACTATGACCATTGATACTGAACTTGTAATATGCTATTTGATGAGAAAATAACCTATTCTCCAGACTGATGTTCGTTGATATTGTTTTTTCCACTCTAGAACAAATGAGGTTCCTGCACCCTCGAACTCCACATGCCTTTCGTGAAAAAATTATCCATACTTCTTATTTATTAATTCAAACAGAGCCACGATGGGAAATTCTCTTTCATTATCAAATAATAAATTCATCGATTCAGCTATGTTTGACGTCATAATATTGTACCTATACAAAAGAATCACTTAGTACGACATCATACTAAACTTGTAACTCAAACAAGACATTAAATTCATAAAAATGTACCTATTTGCCGGACAGAATGCCTTGCTCCATTTCTCGAAACCGACATGTACGAGATGTTCTGCTGCCTTAGGATGCATATCCGCTATTTGATTGAAACGGTCTAAAAACTCCTCTCTACTATATGTTTTAGCTACTCTATAAAAAAGGTCACGACCCTTTGGTTGTGATAGTTGGTCCGAATGTTCTCTTCAAGATGTCTGATGTAATAACTAAAGTGAGTTGAAGTGAAGAAAATTGAACACATCTTTGAAATACTTGGATGCCTATTCGAAACAAAACACAACTCTTCGGTATCTTCATGCAACTTCTCGGTTGTTCAAAAAATATATCCATAAGAGGCATCACATTCCTTGTCTGCTACACAAAAAGCGACCAAAAAGATGTGATTCTCCGCATCCTGCGCCACCGCTGCTAGCAGAACTCTATTATACCTTCTCCTTAAAAAGGTACCATCGACAACTATGCCTTTTTTCAAATGTCAAAAACCTTGAATCCAATCACCATAGGATACAAAAAAGTACTTGAACCTTCTATTTTTATCAACATGCAACGCCGTATTACTTTTGAGATTTATGGACTCAAGCATGTAATGGTAGGCATCGAGGACTGAATACCCATGCTCGTGTGTCCCCTAACCAAGTCCTTGTAAATCTTAATACCCTGCACTTTTTCTAGCTTAAATTCGTCCCTAGAATGTCAAGAAGTTTCTTTAAAGACTAATACCATTTATTGTGTGGGAAATTGAATAAGATTTCCATCGATACCAAATTCGCCTAAATTTGACACTCGGTTGAGAAGTTAGAGCATTTTTAATTTGACAGTGTGCCACCTGGGCACTTGGCGCATCGCGGAGAAGGCAAAATCCGCAATTGTCAAATTCTAGTGGCCCTCCGCGATAGCCCCATGTCACGAAGAAGCCCATTTTCCCAATTGTTCCATTCCAATGATAATCCGTGATGCTGGCACGTCATGCTAAGGGACAAAATGGCAATCAAAGGGGAACCGCAAGTGTGGCGCATCGCAGTGAGTGCCTAGTTCCTATTCGTCCTTTTCTAGTGAGCCATCACAATAGTGGCGCGTCGTGGTGGCCCAATAAATCGGGATTTTTGGGCTATTTTTCAGTTTCTTTTAGGAGTTTAAAATGGGTATTTTGGTGAAATACCCAACCTCTAATCCGTCCAAAACACATCATTAAGCTTATACCAAAGCACTTTTCTCTAAAAAGAAAAACCTAGATCATCAAAGCTCCTGCTCCAAGAAATCCAAATTCCTCCATTAATTCTCCAAAGAAATTCAAGATTAAGGATTTCCAATACAAGAACTCTAGGAATTCATCTTCAAAGCACCAATAGAGATCCAAGATTCAAGTTTTAGCATCTAAGATCATCAATTGAGGTATGTGGGATCTGAACAAGGATAATCTTTTCATCCTTGTGCCCAAAACTTATTTTAAATTTAATTTTTACTGAAGTTTATGTGATTCTCGATGAAATTCAAATTAGGATTTACACCCATTATTGTTATTTGCAAATTTATGATATTCCCATGATTTTGAGGTTGCATTCCATGATTTTGTTCATATTTTCATGCATAGTGCAGAAATTTCCAGATTTTATGATGAATTGTAAATGCTTATATTATCAAACATGAATTTTAAGATATTTTAACATGAGATTGATGCATGGGTCATTATGCCCTAATTAAGATTGCTATTTTGAGATTATTTATGCTATGAGCACCCTCAGATAAGATTATTCTCAGATTTTGATAAAGATTTGACCTTTTGGTCCTAAGCTAAGATAAAGAATTCACTTTGTTCATATAACTTGAGATTTAACCTTGTGATATTTTGAAGTGGATTTCTTAAGATTTTGAGCATAAGAATGGGAGTAGAATTAGCACCGAGATGGGTAAGTTACTATGATTTCATACCCCAGAACTACGTGCCACCGTAGGATTAAGATTATTTCCACTTCTACGTGGATGAATCAGATTATGATCACTTAGGATAGAAGTTTTGTTCTGATGGCAAGGGTAGAAAAACCCTACCTAACGGGGGCCAGACGGGGGACTCCATGGATGCTCAAATGGTGTATGTCAGTTAGAAGAACCTCCCAAAAGATGTCCCCTACTCTTAAAACAGTCTATTGGTTTAAAGCCTTAAGATAAGTGTTTTCCCTTAGAAAAAGCCTTTTAAAGTATTTTCCATGCTAGTTAAAGAAAAAGATTTACAGAAAAGCTTTTAGAAAAAAAACTAAGTGTAAAGGCTCACAAATTTTACTCAGATTATGCTTTATAGAAAGATATTAGATTAATATTTCAGATTTAAGAGTGATTCCTTTCTATACTTAGATAATATGATTTAAAGAGAGAATACAAATACAACTTTCAAAACTAAATGCTATGGCTCACAAGCTTTACAAAGTGTGTTTTACTCCTTATTGCTATATATTTCAGTATTTCAGATATTCCAGCTTATGTGAGTCATTTACATTTAGCATGCATTGTTTTATAAATATGATGGTAAGATGATATTTTACTTATGTATTCACCCCCGTAAACTCAGTACATCCTCAAAGTACTGATCCACATATATGTCTATGTGCTACATTTTCTCATAATGTAGGTATCAGTTTAGTTGTAGCACACATACTATATTCAGATAGATTGCAGCTTCCAGTCAGCAGGTGATGAGTCCTATTGATTCAAGGGCTTGAGTCAGTCATATAGTTTGAGCAGTATTTTATTTTATTTATTTAGTCGTATTGATTTGGGATAGTTAGGGGTCATGTCCCAGCTATCTATAGTCAGTATAGTAGAGGCTTCATAGATGTCAGTTAGAGCCAGTAATGTAATTTAGTCCCTCTTTTAAGATTTTATCAGAATGTACAAGTGTACCAGTATTATATTTTTCTCAAATTCCATCATGGTTATGTTTACGCACAGTAGACTCTATCATTTTATACATGTTTAATCAATTTCTTATCAGTATGCCAGCTCATGGGTTAGCTTGGGAACACTTGTGGTCCTAAGCACCGTGTGACATCTTGGGACCCATTTTCGAGGTGTTACAAAATCTCCATGGACGTATATATCTTTCAATAACTAACCAGGACACCAAATTCCATAAGGAGTTGATTGGCCATAACCCTTGTAAAAGGTGTTTTGCTATCGGGGAATCTATTCTTGAAATATTCACCGAGGACCTTTGTCGTGGCGTGAGGATTTTGGCCCGAAATATGCTCCAAGCCACATGTGTGATACTTTTTATGTTTATTAATGACGAATCTATTAGAACTTAAGTACTTCACCGCTCTCAACCACCACTTGCAGTTCAGATTAGCATATTTATAGCAAAAGACTTTGCTCGAATTAATCACCTTCATTATTCTGAAATATTTTTTCAAGCAAGAAATAAACAAAGTAGTTAATAGTTATTTCTTTTCCTTGAATGACATTACCTTGTAAAAGTCAGTCTCGTCGTCTTGACGATTGCCAGACTATGTTGATCGAGAAGAATCGCCCATCGTATTGGTCGCATTAATGGGAGTAGGTGTTTGATCATCATCTGGAATATTCATGTCTAGATCATCCAACCTAGCATTGAAGATATCTTGTTGATGTTCTTCTTCTACATTCTGGTTCTCATTCTCTCTCTTTTTTTCAACCACGGACATACTTATCACCGGCCTGGATAAATCACTAAGATAAGAACGCAATCAAACCTAATTGGTTATCTTGAAAGGTAGTACCCTTTGATTTTTAAAGGAGCTGTGCATGTAGCTGATGCTGAGTTCTTCCGGTTGATACTTTAGTCCACAATAGTTGATGATTAAGTTCATAAAATCATTATATGAAACATCACTTTGGATTGTCATAACTATCGTCTTTAGCATTCACCCTCCTTCCAATGCCATACATATCGATTGCTCTTCTCGATCCATTGACCATGACAATCCACCCCTATAGTTGTTGATCCCTCCATTAGTCGTACCTAAATAAAGTCATTTGTTAAAAAAAGTTAATAGTGTTGTAACATGGATCCCAACAGATGTGTAATCTATTGCAACAAGTAAAAAATAAGTTGCAACATGTAAGTGATCAGTCGCAATAGATTACTTACCTGTTGGGATTTGTGTTACGCTCCTGAAGCTGATTCAACAGACGAGTCATCTATTGCAATAGGTGAATCATATGTTGCAACAGACTATATATCTTGCAACAGATGAAGCGCCTATTGGGATAGATGTTACAGTACTAAGAAACCTTTGAAGCTGATTCCAATATATGAGTGACATGTTGCAACAGATAATTAACCTATTGTGACAGATGATTTACATGTTACAACAGACGACGCATCTGTTGGAATCAAGTTTAAGTTCTATTACAATAGGTTACTAATATGTTGCAACAGATATTTATCCTGTTGTAACAGATGACATGTCTTTTAGAATCGAGTTCAAATTCTGTTGTAATAGGTAACTAATCTGTTGCAACAAATATTTACCTTGTTGCAACAAATAACTAGTCTGTTACAATAGATGGGTCATATGTTGCAACAAATGACCCATCTATTCGATTCATGTTATGGCACTATAGAACCATAAACATGAATCCAATGTATGAGTCTTCCATTGCAACAGATGGCTCATCTGTCGCAATAGATGATTGGTCTATTTAAACAGATGTATCTTATGTTGCATTTATGCTCGCGTGCTATCTATTGTTGAAAAAATAGCATAATAACAGTTACCCAGATGACAAATTCAACTAAAATCATAATTTGACTTACCAAAGTCTCCAATGAAGTAATGCTAAAGGAAAAGTTATGTATGAAACAAATTTGACCTAAGAAATTGGTCAAATAGCAGCAGTAGCGGTAACAACAACAACAACAATGGTCAACAAAAAGAAGATGAAGATGATAATGAAGTAGAAGATAATGATAATGAAGCAGAAGATGATGAATAAAGCAGCAACAATAATGAACAACAAAAATCGCTAAGAGAGAGAAAACAACAATAGATGAGAAGAGAGAGAAACATGTCTTTTTCCCTTCGTTTCCTGTTATATTAGGTAAACATTTGGATCAAAGTATAAATTTAAAAACTTGTGGGCTATTCTCAAACTTACCCAACTTTTTAAATTCATAATAAAGCAATTGTCACCTACACTCAATTATTAAGACTTGAGTCACCTACACCTCATTTTTAAATTCTTTTGTCACTTTTATCTCAAAGACCCGACTTTTTAGAAATCAAAAGGGTTATTTAAAATCAAATAATATAACTAAACAAATATTTTTTCTTTGAATACTAAAAAAATCATGCATGACTATAGTTGGATTGATAATAGTTATGATAATTTGTCATGACAAATGATTTAGCCGCCAATTTAATATTGTGATAAAATTTGGTGGCTAATAATTATTTTTTACCATGAGCTGAGATTTTTTGTATACCAATACTATTCTAGTATAATTAGAGGTGTTAAATGTTCATTTTGATTAAATACTATATGTCTATTTGTTGAATTTCGAATATAAGTTCAATAAATAGGTGATCATATCTAATTAATTTTGATTAACTAATTATATCGAGATTAAATATAATTTCACCAAAATTTCCTAAAGTTTCATCTTGATTGTGTGCTTCTGGATCTGTTATTTGACTCAAACTTGTTTTATCACAATAATATCTTTATCGATCTAATGTGATTAGAGGCATTAATTGTTAATTTAATTCAATTTTATATCTTTTAAATTTTAAATAAATATTTAATTATATTTATTTCGACTAACTAATCATGTTTAATTTAGAAAAACTTCAACAAGTCTCGTTCAACCTTCATCCTCACCAAGTATCTTCAAAATTGTTATCTGATTCATACATAATTTATAGAGACAATACTTATAAAAATTTAGTAATTACATTGGTACTTCATCATTCGACTTGATTCAAATTTATTTGATCTTACTTCTAAGCTTTGGATATAATTTAAATAAATTGATAATATATACACACACATCAACACTCACACACACACAAAAATGCAAATAACAAAATTAAAATACAAAAAAAGAAGTGTAATCTTCAATAATAAATATTTTATACATCTACTTATAACCTCAAAATCATCAAACTTTCTAAACTTTCATCTCAATAGTTATTTTTATTGCAATATGATTTTTTGGATGTTTATTGTATTGTTAATTAATTGCATAAGCAATTTTCTTTTATTGAAAGTCGGAAAGATGTCTATGCATGCTTGGTACTTTATTATTTTAAAATAAGTGCATATGTTTTTAATATGTGAGCACTTATACTTTTAAAAGTATTGATAAAACTTTAATAAATTTAGAGATACTATATATAATACTAGTATGTACATTCTGCGATGTACGTACATTATTAAATTATTAAGGAGTTATAATACTTGTAAATGTATGTGACTTATTTGAAAATATTAAATTATTAGTGTCGTTTGGCTCAAGCTAAGTCCGGTCCCAAACTACATTAACATTTATATTTTTAATTTTATTCTTCTTTTTTTTTGCTTTTTGTCTGTTTTGTACCATTATATTAGTTAACGATATAGTTTGATTATTTCTTGATATTTTTAAAATGTTGAATTATATATCTATTTTAATATTTTTGTCCTACCTTTTAAGTTCGTTTTAAAAAAATGTCTCTTTTCTCTCTTGGATTAATTTCAACTTTTTATGTGGCATGCTTAAGACAACAATATCAAGAGATATTTTGATTCTTTTTACATATTTTTAGTTTAAAATTACAAAATTTAAAACTACTTGTCACTTTTTCTTTAATTTTGTACTAAGTCAAAACCAAACAAATAAATTAAAACGGAGGGAGTAAAAGTTTTTATAAGTTAAAAATAATATTTTTCTATGGTATATATTAGTCTTCTTTTAATTTTCAAACAAATGCACACACTACAACTTTTCTCCTTTTTATTTTACTGAAAATTTTAAAATGAAACTCTTTAATGATTTAAATTGATTTTTGTCCTATATTTGATTAAAATTTTATTATTTTTTCTCAATTAAAATTTGTCTTGGCTAATTCATTTTTTAAGAAAATAATACAATATTTAATTAATATAAAAATATTTGATGCTACAAACTATTGTATAATTTATGATAAAAATAGTATTAAATTAAATAATTAAAAGTCAGACTCAATGAAATATTTTTTGTAGATGTTTCTTCAATGGGTGAAACCTTACAAGATTATTAAAGATTCAAAAATTTCTTGTGAGGATTAAAAGAAATTGAGTGTTTTTTTTTATTAAATTATTACTATCCCACATAAAAGAAGACAACAAAATTTTGAATTAATTTTAAATTTATTTGGATAAATAGATATTTTGTAGTATCACTATCACTTTTTTATGAATCAGCATTTTTTGAATGGAATTTTAAAAGTCCATATAATTGTTTACATTTACTAAAATTGATGAGATCTTAAAAAGTCATTAAAATTTAATTAAGATAAAATAGACAAAATACATTCATGTGAAGACTATCAAAATGAGATGTTCTCCCTTATATAGTAGTAGTAAAATAGTTAAATCAATAATTAAAATATGATGAATAGAATACTCTCTAAAGTGAATATAATTAAGATACATACACTGCTTAAGAGAGTGATGTACATTGACACAATTTATTTTGATTTTTGATTTTTTGATTCATAATTTTACTTTTATTATTAAAATTTATATTTTGAACTTGACATTTTAAGTCATATAATTCATATCATTTTTATATTTTTCAAATTAATTAAACTAAAAAATGCAATTAAAAATTCATATTTTTGTTTAAATTCAAATAGAAATAACTGAATGATTTTAAACTGGGTATTTTGATCCGTACAATTCGTTTTAAATTCATATAATTTTAATTATTTCAATTCAAACTAAAAAGTATAAACTCATAATTCATATCCTAATTTTAAATCAAATTTAAATAATCAAATATTGTAGAAATATGATTCCACCACAATTCACTTTGATGAAAGTTGAATTGACTTTATTTTTTTTGAATTTCTATCTTAAATAATGTTCAAAGTTAATTTTATGGTAACCTATACTTGTCATCAAAATATTGCATTGTTTCTCCAATTTATATAGATTGGTTGGGCACATTTTCTGAATTCTAATATTCGTCGTTTTGGTTTATTTTATTTTAAAGTTTTCTATTTTAAACTTGAGATTATAATCCATATAAATCATTCTAAATTTAAATAAAACAACATACTCAATGTAGTCCCACAAAGTAAGTCTGACTAGAGTAAAATGTATACATATCTAAATCCCTACCTGAGAAATAGAAAAAAAAAATTAATTCATATAACTAATAGTGTTAGTAAAAATGAAAGAAAAAAATATACATATAATAATATATAAAGAAAACACAAAAGGCCAATCGGCCAAAAAGGAAATATTACCATTGACTTTCTTTTGTTTTAAATTTTAATACCATTGACTTTCTTTTGTTTTAATAAAAATAAAATGGGGGCTTTCGTCCCATGTTAACATTTTTTGCCAGCCACACCTCCACCCTTCCCCATTTCAAACCCCAAAATCACTCCACAAAAATAAAAAACTGCAAAAGATTAAAATCGCCCCCCCCCCCCTCCCGCCCCAAGATTCTAAAACTCAATTAAATGACGAAATCTACTTCACACTTAACAAACATTCATATCCCTTTACCCTGTCCCCAATCCATTGTTGTTCCCTCCTTCGCCTCCCCTCCCCTCCCCTTCCCATTCGTCCCTCACCCACATATCATTTTCTAAGAGTTATTGTTTATGTGATGGTTTTGCTAGATAATTTTTTTTTTTTTTGTATATAGATTTTTTCAAATAAAGGTAATTTATTGTTCATGTAGGTTTTAAAGTATTAATATTGAAATTGACATCTCTCACTTGTGACATTACATTGAGTATATTATTATTATTGTACTGAAATTTGAGATTTATAATTATTGGTTTGAAGAAGTTTATAACATGTACAAATGTATTTACGTCTTTAGTTGCTTTTCACTTTTTCACTACTAAAAAAATGCAGTTTTTTCGACCTCAAAAAATCGACCACAGCTTGTGGTCGCAAAAAAAAATCGACCACATTTGGCCAGTTTTATATTTTTTTAAAGATAATTTTTTTTTAAAAAAAAAAAGGCGACCACGTGTGGTATCTTTTATATTTTAAAATTCTAAAATAATTATTTCAATATTTTTGTATTAATTATTATTTAATTTTTTTTAAACGACCACTTGTGGTCGATTTTTGAATTAAAAAAATTTAATAAAACCGACCACTTGTGGTCGGTTTTATTTAAAAAAAATAATTAAAAAGTATTTTAAAAATAAACCACTTGTGGTCGGTTTTATTTTAAAAATTAAATTTAAAATATTTAAATAAAACCGACCACAAGTGGTCGCTTTTTGAATTAAAAAATAAAAAAGAAAATAATTCAAAAAAATCAACCACTTGTGGTCGGTTTTATTTAAAAATAATAATTGAAAAGTATTTTACAAAGCGATTACTTGTGCTCGATTTTATTTTAAAAATTAAAATGTTTTATAAAAGTAACCACAAGTGGTCGATTTTGGAACTGAAAAAAATAAAAAAGAAAATAATGTTAAAAAAACGACCATTTGTGATCGGTTTTATTTAAAAAATATAATTTTGAAAAAAGTGATCACTTGTGGTTGGTTTTATTTTAAAAATTAAATTTAAGATATTTTATTAAAGCGACCACTAGTGGTCGGTTTTGAAATCAAAAAAATTAAAAAGAAAATAATTTTAAAAAACCGACCACTTGTGGTTGGTTTTATTTAAAAAAAATAAAATATTTTAAAAAAGAGACCATTTGTGGTCTGTTTTTATCAAAAATAATTATATGTAAAATCAAATATATTATTTTTTGAAATTATATTGATCACATGTAATCGATAATCAATATAATAATAT
Organism: Capsicum annuum; assembly: GCF_002878395.1. Taxonomy (NCBI): domain Eukaryota; kingdom Viridiplantae; phylum Streptophyta; class Magnoliopsida; order Solanales; family Solanaceae; genus Capsicum; species Capsicum annuum. The sequence continues at coordinate 129,549,485 of NC_061114.1, read as the reverse complement.
TAAAAATCAATCAATCTTTGACTTTATAAAAAAATATACTAAGAAATATATCAAATAAAATAAATAAATCACGTTAAACATTATCTTTATCTTTTACTTATGTTTCAATATATAAAATAAATATTTTCCTTTGTATATACGTTAAATGACGTTAACATGCATAATCTTTGTATAATGAATATATCTATATCATACAGTTGAGGTAATGATACTATGGTACTATTGCAGTTATAATAATATAACATACATATATGACCGATAATTCATCAGAATATAATGAATGTGTTCTATTACGAGGTAATATATTTGTGGATGTGATGTATATAGTACGTATTCAAGAGTGATCGATCGATGAACGATGTAGTAAAAAACTAGCAAAATCTATCCAAACATAATGAATACCTTAATTTGAAAAGATTGAAGTAATAATATGTTGTATGTTGATGTTATATTAATGTAAGCTAATCAAAATAATCAATAACTCATCAAAGTATGTATATGAAATACTCGCATTATATTATGGGGTTATATACTCGTGTACGTATGTGATGTATAAAGTACGTATTTAGAATTTGATAGTCGATGGAGTGTATGTGTGTGTGTGTGTATATGTATATATAGTGTATATATATATATATATATATTATATAGTGAACGTATAATGACATAAGATAAACTAACCGATAATTCATCTAAGTATATGTGAAATAGGTTGTATATTATTATGGGGCAGTAAAATCGTGTATGTGATATATATAGTACGTATTTAGAAGCTGATAGCCAATTGAATATATGTATATATACATATATCTCGTGTAGTGAACTTATGTAGTAATCAAAAGCTAGATAACTGAATCTATGTATCAAAATATTTTGAATAATACGTTGATATCATGCTATTGAGGAAATACATATACTAATTATGTCAATGTAGATACGAGTATATTGTTGAAGTTGTAATAACGTAAGCTAATTAATTAATTGACAATTCATCTGACTAATACGTTGTATTACATATATGGTATATAATACTGTATTTAAAAGATAATTAACCAAAGAATCATCCTAATTTAAGAAATGCAGTGATATTATTATATGATTTAAGAAATATACTATTCGTGTTAATGTGATAAAATAACTAATTATTTGATTTATATGTATATTACATTAAATTATTTGGATGTTATTATAAAAATTATATAATTTATTAAATTTTTAATTTTCTAATAAAAATCGATCACAAATGGTCAGTTTTTGGATAATTATTTTTTTAAAAAAATAAATCAACTAATCGTGATCGATTTTTCCAAAAATTTTATAATATCCGACCCAATTCAAATCCTGACCGGACCCAACCTATTTTGTTTACCCCTTTGATTTTTTCCTTCCTAATTAGGGATCCCCAACAAACAATTATCCCATTTTGTACCATCACAAAGCAACGACCATAATCCAGTAGCGACCATACTGCCGCCGCCAACCAGACTGCCGCCGTGGAGCTTCCACCACCGCCCAGGTACCCACTGTTTTCTTTTGGACAAACAAGATTGTCATTCTCTTCCAACTAACTACTTGTACTAGACCTAATCTTAACCAAATTGCTTTCATGGAAATTTATGAAAGCAAGATTGTCAGCATTCCAATGTGTGGATATATTTTCTTTCCTTGTTTTGAGGAAAACTAAGTGTTAGGGTTTACTTTTCTTGATACTCCATTATATTTTTAGTATTTTGGTGATTTTTTTTATGGTGATTTTAAGCTAAGATATGAGAAAATAAGGATCATGATGTAGCTGAAACATAATTGTAGGAACTTGGAATGTGGTTGGGAGTGTGGAAATTGATTGTAGCTAATGGTCAAGATTTTTATTATTTTGACTAATGGTCAAGATTTTTTTCTTCTAGTTGCCTAATGGGTTTCTTGAAATTTAATGTTATCGTTTGACAGAATCTGAATTTGGAAAAAGGATTGCTTTGCTATTTTCCGATGACCGCTTATCTCTTTCTCTTTAATTTAAGCCAAGCAAAGGTAAGTTGATTTCTCTTTATTTTCTTATAATGAAGTCTTTAATTATAGTGTTAAGGTGGGATTGTTCGCCGTAGAAGGCTTTGAAAGCCACATAAATTTTGTGATGATTATATGGTGTGAGAGGGACATGCGACTACTCTACTTATTTTCTTTATTACACTTGTTCAATTGTATTAAATGTATTTTAGTTTGATAACTTGTGAGGTGACCTAGTGACTTGAAAGTGTTGAAAATGTGAATTTTTATTTTGAATTTTGTTAAGCTTGGTAACTTGTGAGGTGACTTAGTGACTTGAAAATGTCGAAGTGTAGGTACTTGAAATGTGAATTTTTGGTATGAATGTAGTTTAGTTTGGCAACTTGGGAGGTGACTTAGTTACTTAAGAGTGATTAAGTGTAGGTACTTGATCGGTGAATTTTCGTATTGAATGTAGTTTAGTTTGGTAACTTGGGAGGTGACTTAGTGACTTGAAATTGTTTAAGTGTAGGTACTTGAAATGAAAATTTTTGTTTTGAATGTAGTTTAGTTTGGTAACTTGGGAGGTGACTTAGTGACTTGAAATTGATTAAGTGTAGGTACTTGAAATGTGAACTTTTCATTTTGAATTTTGTTAAGCTTGGTAACTTGGGAGGTGGCTTAGTGACTTGAAAATGTTGAAGTGTGGGTACTTGAAATGTGAATTTTTATTTTGAATGTAGTTTAGTTTGGTAACTTGGGAGGTGACTTAGTGACTTGAAACTAATTAAGTGTAGGTACTTGAAATGAGAATTTTTGTTTTGAGTATAGTTTAGTTTGATAACTTGGGAGGTTACTTATTGACTTGAAAGTGGTTAACTGTAGGTACTTGAAAGGTGAATTTTTGTATTGAATGTAGTTTAGTTTGGTAACTTGGGAGGTGACTTAGTAGCTTGAAATTGATTAAGTGTAGGTACTTGAAATGTGAATTTTTCATTTTGAATTTGTTAAGCTTGGTAACTTGGGAGGTTACTTAGTGACTTGAAAATGTTGAAGAGTGGGTACTTGAAATGTGATTTTTTTAATGTAGTTTAATTTGGTAACTTGGGAGGTGACTTAGTGACATGAAAATGTTAAAGTGTGGGTACTTGAAATATGAATTTTTTTTTAAATGTGACTTTTGTTTTGAATTTAGGTACTTGAAATGTGAACTTTTGTGACTTGAACTAATTACTTGAATGTGATTGATTGTGTAGATGGAATCAAATTATAGCTAGATACATCAACGGAATAATGATAATAGAATGGGTCTTAGGGTGGAATTTGTTAAAGGTGTCAAGTGATTTATTGAACACGCCAAGACACTTGATGTTTGGTCACATTTTTGGGAGATTCGTTGTCCTTGTGTAAAATATGATGGTACAAGTCTTTTAGAGAAGAAGTTGTAAAGGATCATCTTTATAGAAAAGGGTTTCATGAGGACTTTTTTAAGATTGCATACTATTCATGGTGACGTTGAGCAAAATAACTATGTTATTGGTGAAAGTAGTAGGTAAGCAAGGCATAATAACTATCAAGATACTAGGATGACAGAAATATTGCATAATGCTTTTGGGATGCAACACGGGGGCGACTTTAGGAAAAATGTTGAAGATATTCCCAATAGAAAAACGGGCTATTTTTACGAACAATTGTATGCTGGTAGTCATCCTTTGTTTGAAGGGTGTTTGCACTCTCGTTAGTCTATTGCTGTTAGATTATTAAGTATTAATCTGATTGGAATATTTCTTAAGAAGGAATGGACTCAATGATTGATCCTATTAAAGAGTTAGTTGACCCCGCTTTAGAGGTTCCTAATTCATTCTATAAGACAAAAAGAATGATGTCAAAGTTAGGTCGCTCCTCGGTTAGAATTGATTGTTGTGAAAATGGTTGCATGCTATACTTTAAGGAAGATGCTAACCTAGAGTCCTGTAACTTTTGTCAACACTCTAGATATAAGTGTGGTTGTCATAGAAATAAATTTTTATTAAGGCAATGTATTATTTACCTCTAATACTAAGGTTGAAGAGGTTGTATGCTTCAAACAGCTCAGCTCATCATATGAGATGGCATAGTGAAAATAGAAGGCCCACTGGTGTTGTGTCATCCATTAGATAGAGAGGCTTGAAAGCATTTTGATGCAACTTAGCCAGATTTTGCAGTTGAGCCATGAAATATTCGTTTGGGATTATGTGCGGATGGTTTCTCACCTTTTTCTGTTGGTGTTGCGTCATATTCATGTTGGCCTATAATTCTCACCCCATATAATCTTCCTCTTAAAATGTTGATGACTAGTCCATATATATTTCTGAATTGTGTTGTTCTTGGCCCGCGTAATCCAAAAAGTGGAATAAATGTCTACTTGCAACCTTTGATTGATGAACTTCAAATTTTATAGCATGAGGGGATTGAAACTTGGGACATTTCACTTAAATAGAATTTCAATCTGCGTGCATATCTGATGTGGACTATTGATAATTTTTCTGCTTATGAAATGTTGTCTGGGTGGATAACAACTGAAAAGTTGGCTTGTCCATACTGCATAGAAAAAATAAAATATTTCACATTGCGACATGGCAGAAAAAATTCATGGTTTGATTGTCATTGTTGTTTCTTACCACCTAATCATGAGTTTAGGAGACTCGGGAATGCATTCAGAAAGAATAGAACTGAAGATGATGGTCCACCTCCAAGGTTATCTGGTCATGACATCTGGGAGATAGTTTAGGATTTACCGAAAGTTAGCGAGGAACCATTGTATAGGCTTGATGGATATGGCGTTTCACATAATTAGACTAAGCAAAATATATTTTGGGAGTTAGAATATTTGCCAAATAATTTACTTAGAAATAATATTGATGTCATGCATACTGAGAAGAACTATTTTAACAACTTGTTCAATACAGTTATGGATGTTACCGGTAAGACAAAGGATAATCCTAAGGACAAATGTGATTTACCAGAATATTGCAAGTGTACAGAATTGCACTTACAGGAGCGGTCCAATGGCAATGTTCTTAAACCCAAGGCTAGTTATACATTTAGGTTGGACCAAAAAAGAAAAATATGCTAGTGGGTCCAAAGTTTAAAGATGTCCGATGGATATGCCTCAAATTTGGAAAAAAGGATTGATATGACACAAGGAATCTTACATGTAATGAAAAGCCATGATTGTCATGTTTTCATGGAACAATTACTTCCAATTGCTTTTATTGGTTTTCCTGAAAACATATGGAAACCGATAGCAGAGATTAGTTTGTTCTTCAAGGACTTATGTGCCACCACGTTAAAAGAGGAAAATCTGGCTCGAATGGAAAGTAATATTGTTGTTATCACCAATAAGTTGGAGAAGATTTTTTTTCTTGGGTTCTTCGATGTGATGGAACATCTTCCCATTCACCTTGTCCATGAAGCTCGGCTAGGCGGTCTAGTTCAAACTAGGTGGATGTATCCATGCGAACGGTAAGCAATTGCAATATATTTAAATTCATACCTATCTATTTTAATATAGTAAACATATAATCTTAAGATTAGTTAGGGCAATTGGAAAATTAAAAAGGGGTCCCAAAAATTAATATAGGGTGGAAGACTCTAAAGTTGAGGCATATCTTGCAAGAGAAACGTCTCAATTTTGTTCATATTACTTTGGTGATGAAGTTGCTTGTTTAAGAAACAGACCGAATCATCATTAGGATGATAAGAATGATCCTTATTTACAAATAATATCAATTTTTAATCAATCTAGTAGTAAAGCTAAAAAGATCATATTTTGTTGGCTCACTATCATGGAGCACAAATCAGGAACTTTGTATGTGTTGCTGAATTGCCCAGAAGTTGAGCCCTCTCTGAAGTAAGGATATTAACTATTAACATATCATATTTATTTACTCATTGCCTTATGGAAACTTATTGTGTTTTGCATTTTAGATCTTCAGTTCATTTAAGACTCAATTCTACGAAAATCAAGTGTATGCATTCTTTGCAACATAGTCTAGCGATGAGGTGTGTAAGTGTACTAATATTTCTTTAAATTTTAAACATTTACACATTTTTAAATAATATATGTATATAAATGTGTGTGTTTGTATAATATTTTTAGGTATGTCATTCACCAAATGAGGTCGGATATCATCAATTCTTGAGAGATATTTCTTTAGGACCAATTGAAGCTCGCACAATGTCCACTTACACAGTAAATAGATTTAAATTTTTCACCGAAGAACACTCCAGAACAAGGAAAACAAACAATAATGGTGTTTGGGTTAAGGGTGATGATGATGTTGATTACTTTGGCATCATACAAGAGATCTTAGAAATGGAGTATGCTGATTTACCAATAAAAAAAATTATCCTTTTGCGATGTAAGTGGTTTGATCCAAGCACAAGAGTACATAAGGATCATAACATCATTGAAGTGAAGCACAATAGGACGTATCCTATTTACAATCCCTTTGTTCTCTCGCAAAGTACTAAACAAGTGTATTATACTCCTTATCCATTGCGTACTGATAAGTCTTATTGGTGGGCTGTAATCAAAACAAAGCCTATAGGACGGGTGGAAGTTGAGAATGTGTTGGAGACTGCATATCAAAATGAAATGCAAAATGATTACCAGTTAGTAGATATTGATTTAGTGGATAGTTTGAACCACCCAAAAATAGATTTGAAGAAGTTAATATTGCAGAAGAAGAGGCTAAGTGGGTAGGAGATGAGAAAAATTTTGAAGAGGGCGAATGGTTTAGTGGAGAATCTTTAGGAGAGGAGTATTAGTTTATGTAGGTTGTATTTGTTATGTATTGATGTCTTTATGTTTTCTACTATTTACCTTTATGTTTCTTGTTTAAGATTGATATGTAATATACTGTGTATGATTGTTGTTGTCACTTTTCCATAATTTATGTAGTAATAGAAATATTCTTATATAACTCTTGTTGTTAGAGAGAGCCTAAACTTGCTAGGGTTATGTAACTATTTCACTGGTGTTTTAATACTGATTTAGTTATTTGAAATGTGAATTAGTAACTTGAAATTAGTTACTTGGAATGTTTTACCACAGATGTTTTCTTATATTTATTTTGTAAGGATTAACTACTTGTTAACTTTACATAATTTAGATGGGAGGTAAAGGTGACAAATGTAAACAAAAAAGTTGATCATACAAAGACACAAAAGAAAAAACAACCTTCGCCTTATAGATGACCGTCAGGCATTCATATATCTGAGGATCGATTTGGTGACGTGCCAGCGCGACCCTTTTATTCTAGGTCATCGTATCATCAAATTCTTGCTCCTACGCATGTGGGTCCACTTCATGGCTCTATAGCGACTCATTCTGCCCCCATCGCCATGCCACCTCCTTCACAGTACTATCAGACGATCGCTGACACATACAGTTATCTACCATCGTCTTCAGTACCCTCTAATAGTAGTCACCTAAGCTCTCACAGTGATTCTACTATATCTATTGGGTTGACATTTTTCATCTTAGAGGCATACCATCCGGTGCTTCAGATCCACCCATGCCAATGTATCCACTAACACTTGCTCCGCAGCCTGGAGATAGAGATGCTAATCGGAGGCGGTATATTATTTCATATGGAGTAGGGTAAGATTTCTAAATATAACAACATTATTAATTTTTCATTTACTATATTATTATGGTCTATGAAATTAATGTTTGATCTTGTATTGTAGGTTTAAGCTCGACGATGGAGTTGGAAAAATTATGACTAAATGCATTTGTTGGCATTTCAACGGCTATTGGACAAGTTGGCAAAAGGTTCCAGAATTAGATAGAAATGAAATGTTTAAAGAATTTCAGGTAAAAATTTCACTTATTGACTACTTAACACATTCTTAGAATAAAAAATTAAATATTAAACTTTTATTTTTGTTGCAGAAATATTTTTGGTGGGATCCAAAATATGACTTTAATATACGAAAGAATTTTTATAGAAGAAAAAGACTCAGAATGAACGGTCTGTTGGATTATGCCAGAACGAATAGGGTACGACCAAGTTTTATAATCGAAACCATGTGGAAAAATTATCATCGTTATTGGAATAGCGCCGAATACAAAGTACTAGGGGACAAAGGAAAGAAAGCTAGAGTATCATCCAAGGGTGTGTCTCTACATACTGCGGGAGAAATTAGTCGGATTACTGTGGAGCAAAAAATAGTATGTAACTTTTATAACTTTAATTGTTTGTTTCTATTTAAATTTTTAATTATTTGAAGTTTAATAATTTTATCATATGCAGGAAAAAAAATTGGATAGGAAGATACAACAACATGAGATATTCAAGGAGACTCATGCAAAGAAGAAAAAGAACCCAACTGATGAAGATGTCTGGGTTGAGTCTCGTGCAAAAGCTACCCATGTAAGAGTAAAATTTTGTATTTATGAATCTTTTTCTCAAAGTTGATATTATTCAAGTACGGGTAGTTTAATATTTTTTTACTATTAATTTTAACTTTACTTTGAATATAGGACAAATATATGCAGTTGATTAATGATTATCGTAGTACTCAACCTCCTGAAAGTCAGGGTGAAATAATATCTGAAGATGTAGAGGAGGAGTTTTGGAAATAAATTGTCGGTTCTCTAGTTAAAGGCCAATATTGCGGGTACCACAGAAAATATTTTAGCCAGAATATTACGTCTTTGTCCAGTGATACATCCTATTCCTCACCAGCTGATAGAGAAATTATTGCTTTACTAAAAAATACGGTTTCTCAACTCACTAAAGAGCTTGATGCACAGAATGAGAGGGCGAAGCAGAAGGAGGAGAAAACAACATCACAAATCAAAATGATGCAGGAGCAGATCAACTCTTTTATTTGATCTGCAAGGATTCTTCCTCCTTGTCCTGGGATGCATTTCGGGCTGCAAAAGGTCTAGACCCACTGGATGATTATTACACCACAGATGAGGAATCAGATCCTGTGTGTGAGGCTAAGGATATAGATGACGAAGAGGGTGATGAGTAGTTTTTAGACTTTTGTATGTTTTATAGTTTGGATTTGGAACCTTGATAAATTTTAAAATTTACTTGATTTTAAATGTTTGTATTGTTATGCTGGGTTTGTAGTGTTATGCTGGTTGATGGAATATCACATATCATATAAGCTACTATTTTTTAAAAAAATTACTAGAAATCCCACCACATGTGGTCGGTTTTCTGGAAAACTTTACAAAACCGACCACATGCGGTCGAATTTTCTAAAAGATTTTTTAAGAAAGTTTTTCAAAAAATCGACCACATGTGGTCGGTTTTTTATAAATTATAATTAATTTAAATAAAATTGACCACATGTGATCGATTTTTTATAAATTAATTAATTAATTAATTAATTTATCAAAGAAAAGTTGTATTTAAATTAATTAATTAATTTATAAGAAAACTGAGCACATGTGATCGATTTTGTATAACTTAATTAATTAATTTATATAAAACCGACCACATGTGGTCAGTTTTTTTATAATTAATTAATTTATTAATATAAAATCGACCATATGTTGTCGGTTTTTTGATAAATTAGTTATTTAATTTAAATAAAAAACCGACCAATTTTAAAAATTTATTTTTATTAATTTTTTTAAAATAATATTGAATTTTAAAAATATATATTTTTCTTAAAAAAACCAATCACACGTGGTCGATTTTCAAAAAGCTACCACGATTTTTCCGATCATGCATTTTGGTCCTTTTTTGGTTGCAAATGCAGAAAAACTGACCACATGTGGTCGATTTTTGTGGTTGGTTTTTCTATTTGTTTTTTAGTAGTGTTTCTTGTTTTTATTTGTTAGAGATTTTAGTAAAAGAATTATCTAAAACATATTTTTTCTGTTCGAAATTCTATGTATACATACAATTACATATATAATTATTATTATTGATTTTATTTGTGCTAATATATTTTGCAATTATTGATAGACACATTAGTGAGAAAAGATCATAAAAATGATAACTTGAAATGGATATTAATCAAGTTAAGGTGCAGTTCAAGAATGTTGAAAGAGAGGGAGGAAGACTATGCTGCTTTGGACTCAAATAAGATGTTGTCTTAAAAGAATTGTATATTGTGATAATTCTCAAAATTGTAAAATACAAGAGTAAATTTCATGGGTGGTCATCCAATTTTGTATTTTTTAACCAAAAGTCATTTTTCTTTGTTTTGTTACACAAAAGTCATTTAATTTTGTCTCATCTTTCACAAAAGTTATTTTGATATAATTTGGTTCAAACATTGCCTAAAGTTTAAGATGATATAAAAGCGATCTCTTATGTTTAAAGGTAGGTTCAAAGTGGCCCCTCACATATACTTTTAAGCAGTTTTGATCCATTATATTGCTAATAAAAATGAATTATTTTATTTTCATATGTTTGACAAATTCTACCTACTAAATTAATGATATTAAAAAAAGGTAAAATAAAAAATAAATTAATTAAAATTTATTTATCATAAATGTGCAATAATTACATTTTCATTTACTTACCCTTTTACTGATATACTATTTTGTTTGGTTAATTTATAGACATTTTTTTACTTTTGCCACATATTATTTTGTTCATATTATCATTACACTATTAAATAAGTAGATATGATTTTTAAATTATTTTGTAATAATTTCTATGAATTTTATTTTTAATGCATTGACTATGCAAAGTAAATTGGAATAATTTTTATTAAATAGAGTTAGTAAAAGAAACAAAAATAAAATAGTATTATGTATTATAAAATAAGCCCTGTGTGACGTCCAAGGTGTAGACTCAGAGAGTTATAAACTTGGTATCAGAGCCTAAGGTTCTAAAGAGTCCTAGGGAGTCTTAAATCTGCACAAGTAGAGTCTTGTGCATGGGTGTGTAGCGCGTCAAACTTATGTACAAGGGGCTATGAGGCATTTTTAGGAAAAAATTTCCCTTATTTCCGTATTCATGTCGTGCGAGTGAGAATGAGCTCAAGTTAAACTCTCTGTCTAATCCAATTTTCCCTTTCATTTAAAGAACATGTCTCTCAAAAAGACTAATGAACGAATAACTGGAAATCAGCCAGCACCTCCGCATGTTTAGGCAGATCCCCTAGACGAGCATGTCTCTCACACAGAATTCAGAGCAACTTTTACCACTCTAGCTTATTCTGTAATAACCCATAATGAACACCTAACTGCTATTTAGGCCAACCCAGTGGCAATACTGCTGCAGCTAAAATTCGAGACTTCACCCGAATGAATCCTCCAAGATTTTTGGGGTATAAGTCTGAAGATAACCCATAGAAATTCCTTGACATAGTGCAAAAGGTAACATATATTATGGGGGTAACCTCTAGTGAGAGTGCTTAGTTAGCTGCATATCAATTATAAGATATAGCTCATATATGGTTTAAGCAGTAGAAAGCAGATAGGGCTGCAGATGCAGGGCCTATAGAATGGAAAGAGTTTTCTACTGTCTTTCTAGATAGGTTTTTCCCATTGGAATTAAGAGAGCCTAAGGTTTTAGAGTTTATTAACATGAAGCAGGGAATCATGACAATGAAGGAGTATTCTCTCAAGTTTACTCAGTTAACCAGATATGCTCCTTATGTGCTAGCTGATAGCAGGTCTAAGATGAGTAAGTTCGTGTTTGGTATGTCTGACAGTGTGGTCAAGGAGTGTAGGACCATAATGTTGATTAAGGAGCTGGACTTGGCTAGGTTGATGGTCCATTCTCAACAGATAGAGGAGCAAAAGACTAAGGAGAAAGAGAGGGAGAGCAAGAGGGCTAGAATAGGTATCTTCAACTTCGCTCAGCCTAAGTTAGAGAGTGGTAATCGTTCTTAGTTTCACTCAAAATCATCATTTTTGGCTCCGTCCTCAGCCAGTGCTCCGGTACCTAAGTTCAAAAATGGTAATAAGGATAGGGCGCCAGGCTCTAAATCTCATGGTAGTGTTAGTAGTGCCTGAACAAATCCTCTTAGTCATAAGTGTAGCAAAAACCATCAGGGTGTCTGTAGGGCTGGCAGTGATGTATATTTGGGATGTGGCAAGCCAGGCAATAGGATCAGAGAGTGTCCTCAGGTAGGTTCGCAGAGTTAGCATAATCGTCTACCAGTGGGCAACGCCTAAACAGGCTCTATGTACTTCAGTCCCAAAAGGATCAGGAAAGTTCTCCTGATGTGGTCTCTGGTACGTTATGAGTTTACCATTTACATGTTTATTCTTTGCTAGATCCAGGAGCTTCTTTGTCCTTTGTAACTCCTTATATAGCTTTTGACTTTGGAGTCAGTCCCAAAATCCTAGTAGAGAGCTTCTTAGTCTCTACCTCAGTGGGTAAGTCTATCATAGCCCTTTGGGTATACAGGAATTGTACAGTTATGGTATCTCAAAAAGTCACTTCATTAGACTTAGTAGAGTTAGAGATGACAGATTTTGACATCTTTCTCAGCATGGAATAGCTCCATGTGAACTCAAAGAGCTAAAAAAACCATTGAAGGATCTCCTAGATAAGGGGTTCATCAGGCCTGGTGTTTCCCTGTGAGGTGCACTAGTCCTATTTGTGCGAAAGAAAGATGGTTCTCTCAAAATATGTATTGACTACTGTCATTTGAACAAATCACAGTCAAGAATAAGTATCCACTTCATAGAATTGATGATTTGTTTGACCAACTTCAGGGTGCCTATTACTTTTCTAAGATAGACCTCAGATCAAGCTATCATCAGCTTAGAGTCAGAGAATGTAACATTCCAAAAATAACTTTTAGAACTCGGTATAGTCACTTCAAATTTCTAGTCATGTCATTTGGTCTTACTAATGCCCCATCAACTTTCATGGACTTGATGAACCGCGTGTTCAAGCAGTAATTGGAAATATTCGTCATAGTCTTCATAGATGACATTCTTGTCTATTCCAACAGTGAACATGATCATGCAGACCATCTCAGAATAGTATTGCAGACTCTTAGAGCCCATTAGTTGTTCGCTAAATTTAGTAAGTTTAAATTTTGGCTAAGTTCAGTAGCTTTCCTTGGTCATATAGTTTTCGGTGATGGCATTAGATTTGATTCTCCAAAGACCAAAGCAATGAGAAACTGGCCTAGGCCTATCTCTCCGTCAGATATCAGGAGTTTCTTGAGTTTGGCTAGCTATTATCGATGGTTTGTTGAAGGATTTTTGTTTATTGCATTCCCCATGTCTAGATTGACTCAGAAGAAAGTCAAATCTAGTGGTTAGATTCTTATAAGAAGAGTTTTCAGGAGTTGAAGACTCGACTCACTACAGTGCCAGTTCTGACTTTGCACGATGGTTTAGATGCATTTGTCATTTATTGTGATGCTTCCAGAGTTGATTTGGGGTGTGTTTTGATGCAGAAGGGTAAGGTTATAGACTATGCCTCTAGACAACTTAAACCCTATGAATAGAATCATCCCAACCATAATCTAGAGTTAGCAGCTGTTGTGTTTTTCTTAAATATTTGGAGGCACTATTTGTATGGGGTGCATGTTGATGTATTCAAAGACCACAAAAGCCTGCAGTATGTATTTTCTCAGAAAGACTTGAACTTGCATCAGAAGAGGTAGTTAGAGTTTTTGAAAGATTATCACATGAGTATTCTATATCATCTGGGCAAGGCCAATGTAGTGACAGATGCTCTCAGAAGATTATCCATGGGTAGTGTTGCTCACGTTAAGGATGGTAAGAAGAAGTTAGTTTAGGAAGTTCATCAGCTTACTAGGCTAGGTGTCCGGTTGGTTGATTCAGATGAGGGTAGTGTTTGGGTGTAGAATAGCTTGGAATCATCTTTAGTTTTAGAGGTAAAAGAAAATCAGGATAGATATCCCAGTTTAGTTAGGCTGAAAGAGTCAGTTAAATATCAAAAAGTAGAGGTTTTCTTCCAAGGAGAGATGGTGTGTTACATTGCTAGGGTAGATTATGTGTGCCATGTGTGGATGGCGTAAGTCAGCGGATTCTTGCATAAGTGCATAGTGCGCGTTACTCAATTTATCCAGGGGCCACTAAGATGTACCGTGACTTGCGGGCAGTCTATTGGTGGAGTGGGATAAAGCGAGACATTGCAAAGTTTGTGGCTAAGTGATCTACATATCATTAGATGAATATTGAGCACCAAAAGCCTAGTGGGTCTATGCAGAAATTTAGTATCCCCACTTGGAAGTGGGAGGAAATGAACATGGACTTTGTGATGGGTTTACCTCATACTCGTCATCAGCATAATTCGATTTGGATCTTTGTAGACAGGATGACCAAATCAGCCCATTTCTTGCCAGTTCATACCTCTTACTCAGCCGAGGACTATGCTAAGCTTTACGTTAGAGAGTTGGTCAAATTGTACGGTGTCCCATTGTCTATTATTTCAGATAGTGGTATGCAGTCCACCTCTTATTTTTGGAAAGCCTTCCAAAAGGGTCTTGGTACCCAAGTTCACCTTAGTACAACCTTTCACCCTCAGAAAGATGGTCAAGAAGAAAGGACCATTCAGACTTTAGAATATATGTTGAGAGCGTGTGTTGTCGACTTTAAGGACAGTTGGGATGACCGTTTACCCTTGAATGAGTTAGCGTATAATAACAACTATCATTTCAGTCTTCAGATGGCTCCATTTGAGGCACTTTATGGAAAGAGATGTAGATCTCTCATTGGGGTGTTTGAAGTAGGTGAGGCCACAGTAGTAGGGCCTGACTTGATGTTTGATGCCTTAGATAAGGTGCAGTTGATTAGAGAGAGGCTTAAAATAGCTCAAAGCTGACAGAAATCTTATGCAGATATGAGAAGAAAAGATCTCGAGTTTGAGATTGGCGAATTTGTGTATTTAAAGATCTTTTCCATGAAAAGAGTGAAGAGATTTGGAAAGAAGGGAAAGCTTAGTCCGCGATATGTTGGTCCTTATAGGATGCTCAGTGGTTTTGGTAAGTTAGCTTACGAGCTTAAGTTGTCTACAGACTTAGCTTAAATGCACTTAATGTTTCATGTCTCCTTGCTAAAGAAGTGCATTAGTGACCTAGCAGTTGTAGCCCCTATAGAGAGTGTAGATATTTAGAGAAGTCTCTCTCATGAGAAAATCCCAGTCGAAATTCTTGATCGTTAGATTCGTAGAATAAGGAACAAAAACGTTCCTTTGGTCAAAGTTCTTTGGAGGAATCAATCAGTTGAGGGAGCTACTTGGGAAGCAGAAGCAAATATACGAACCAAGTATCCTCAGCTCTTTTCCGTAAACTCAGACTCAACCTATGGTAACAGTTTTCCTTAGATTTACTCCATTCAATGTTTAGTTACAACTGCATAGCATTCTCATATCATTCATGCATTCATGAAACAGTTCAGTCATATGTCAAGTCTCCAGAATTCAGTCATGCTTCAGTTATGTATATCAGTTATGTACAGTTTCTCAGTTACTTTCAATTTAGTCAGTCTCATTCGAGGATGAATGTTTTCAAGAGGGAGATATTCTAAGACCCCATAAAATCCTTGTCATTTCAGTCCCATATAGCATGCCAAAAGAGGTCGCACACTTTGAAAATTTCAGCTAAGTGTCAAGACTTAGAATCATTTTTAGCCTTCAAAATTAGAAGATCTTATTTTTGACCTTTCCGACCTTAGTATGTTGATTTTAAAGTTGATTTATGATCAAGGTCACATGTAGGTCATCTTAGGTGAGTTTCAAATTTTTTGGACTACCTAAGGGTGAGTTTGGATGTCCAAAACAGCAAAGGGTCACAATAGGGCCGCGCCGAAAGGGCCCGTTGACCCAGGCTCAGGGTTGCGCCATGAAGGCTGCTTGACTTAAGAAGGGGTCGCGTCATGAGGGTTTCTTGATCCAAGAAGGGGTTGCGACACGATGGGGACCGTATCCAATAAATTTTATCCGGGTTTGTGGGGGCTAAATGGGTTATTTTCCCCTTATATTATTTAGCCTTAACAAGAAATTTGATATCCTAAAGGGCAAAATTCATTCTTTATTCAGAAAATCCTCTCAAGAAAGAAACCCTAGTTCATCAAGCTCAAGATAAAGTTCCAAGAAATCTTCGTCAATCTTCATGAATTTCATTATACAGGTATGTTAGGTGTTCATCCTTGGATTTTCTTCCACCCTTGGAGTTCAAGAACCCTTTTAAAAACTACAAGTTTAATGATTCATGACTTACATGTGCAATTTGGGTTGTATTCATGTTTGTGTTGTTGTATGGGTTTTAATTTAAGATTTAATTATATATTTCATGAACATAAGATAGCATGTATGTTGATTGATATAATTACCATGTCAAAACCCTTGAATTTGCAAGTTAAATGTTGTAGCCATGATGTTTATAGCTTGATGATTTCTATGTGCATTAATTATGCTTCCCAAGTGTTTGATAGAATGCCTATGTAAATTGAGTAGTAAATTCATGACATGTTATCATGTGGTCCCATTTATGTACAAGTTCATGCCTCTCAAATGTTTGACAAAATGTCTAAATAATTGCATGGTGGAAAAGTAACTAATGTAATGCCTTCAAGATTTTGCCATGTTTTACTTTTGATGCTATCGATTCCTGAGGGTATTCAATACCCAACAATCTAGTTGTTTACCTAGAATTACAGTAGCTATGGAATAGTCTCAGTAACGTCACGAACAGTAGTACTCAGCCAGTTATAGAACTCAGTGAACTCAATTCAGTTCAGTCAGTCAACACGATCAGTAACGGTTTAGTCAATCCTAGTACAGTCTAGTGATCAGTTCAGTGTCTATTCCGCTGAGAGTAGGATTCAGCACAGAGAGAACCCAGGGATGGGGAAATTCCTGAAAGCAGAGGGTTTGACCCTTAGTAGGAGTCCCTGCATTACAGAACTATGTAGCTAGCGTAGAGTAAGATTACCTCCTGCCAGACGAGGGTTGACGCAACCATATATATAATTTATGAGTCTTCCTGCCAGATTAGGATTGACCCAGCATTGTTAGTATCCCTTGGGAAGGCTCTAACACCCTTTTAACTGGGGTCAAAAGTTGGACCCCAACTCAATTTATAATCGGGGTATGTCGGTTAAATCAATACTTCCACAATTACAGTTTCAGTATTCAGTAATCAGTAATTAGTAATCAGTGTTTAGTCTCAGAATTCAGTAAAGAACTCAGATAGTTCTACAGAACCATGGCTATCAGTTATCAGTTATTTAGCCATCAAAATTCAGTACTGTAGTATCAGTCTGAACTATCAATTATCAGTATTCAGTTATCAAAATTTAGAACTTCAGTTTCAGTCTAATTCAGAAAGATGTTATATGCATAAGTTTTGCATATTCAGCATGTTCAGTAGTTACAGTTTTGCATGTACTCCCATTGAGTTACTTCATGATGTTCATTCAGCCAGTTATCATCTAATGCATATGAACCCATGAATATCAGCCTACCTCACTTAGCATAGCAATACATTCCTTGTACTGATGCATACTCTTTCGTTGTGCCATGATATCTCATAACATAGGTTCGGACGCTCAGGGTCCTGACCGTACCCAGCAGCTCAGGCTATCAGCAGTAAATACAGTGGTGAGTCTTCATATTTCAAGGACAGGGTTTATTTATCTTAGTATTCCAGTTAGTTCAGTAGTCGGAGTTAGTTGGGGACTTGTTCTATTAACTCTATGTTCATACAGTTAGAGGCTTTCAGACTAGCACGGACAGAATTTACTATCAGTACATTTAGTTATTATTTCAGTATTTTGAGAACCTTATGGCATTTTTAGCTATACTTCCGCATATGATTTTTAGTATTATTATTCAGTGCTCACAGTAAGTACCAGTCATAGGTTAGCTTGTGATCCTTCAGGGTCGTTAGCTGCTCACAGTAAGTACTAGCAGTAGTAATACGTTATAGTGTTGGTAAGTAGTAGTCGAGCAATAATAATAATAATAATAATAATAATAATAATAATAATAATAATAATAATAATAATAATAATAATAATAATAATAA